>NC_091945.1:13306578-13394078 GCF_041260155.1 Ptychodera flava | reverse complement strand
TGTAATACAATGACAGCAGTCGAAGAAATTTAGCTTCAGTATTTTTATTTCAGCTTATTACATATTTATATACTTAATGACCTTTGGAATTAATCTGCGGTGAATATTATTCATGATCTTGACCATAACACTTTCAATGAAGTTGCAAACATGTGGTAAAAGTTAAAACTTACACACAGCTGTAATATATAATGAAACACGTGAGCATTTTCAGTTCATATCTGGTTGAATCGGATCCACTGCATACTGCATTCGATTTAAATGAAGGCACTTTTGAGTTGAGACAAATGACAAAAGCAACAACATACTTGCGCACTATATTGCTATGTCGCCAACTCCATTATTTTATAAATCATTTTCCGGTCATGAATTATACTATTCATACTGGAAACAATCTGTTCGTGAACGAACTCATAATCCATCGCACAGAACAGGATTCTAGAAAAAGCGATAACAACAGCTTTCTTAAAACGCTGAAGGCCGAGTTACACGTGGCATCTTGTTGAGCAAAACGTGGAGCAACGCGTTGCGGCGGGACTTGGACAGTTACAGGAGGCAACTCGTTCGGCAATTTGTGACTAGTTTCCGTGCAAAAGATTATGTTGCGCATGCTTGAAGAGCGGACCGCGTTTTGTGGCCTGGCATTATCAAAACATTCTCTAGGCAGTGGCAATTCGCATTATGACTCGACAACAAAAAATATTAATATTTTAAATTATTGAATCAAAAGAAACTCCTTTTATATCTTTGTACAGGTCAAATTAGTGAAGGGCATTTTTCGAAAATTCCTATAGCGACATGTTTGTCATGTCGAGACAGCTTTGCGGGCATGCTTCATGGGTACTGATAACATAGGGCTGGGACAGAATTAACGCTATAACAGGAACTTGGGTGGTGCGATTCAAAACCTGAGTGCGTGGAAAATGGTGACTCTCCCAACTTTAGGGCTTTCAACTAAATCCATGACCCTTGCTGTCTCTATTTTAATGCCACTAAAAAGTGATAATTATTTTTTTCTGGTAATTATTAACAATTCAATATTTACGGAATAATGCCCCACCCCTTCAAGGACCATAATGGACCGTGGACGAATTAAAGAAACTGCGCAAAATAAAACGAAGCTAAGTACATTATTATGGGGTGAAAAGACCGCCAAAATTATCTTGAAATCTTTATTTAAACTGATATCATCATTATTATTCCATTATTTGGTGATTGGTCATATTAATGTCCGTATTTGGCCAATATTTATGTTATTAATTGATCATTATTTGAATATTATTATGACAAAATTAAGATATGATTATACATGTATTCAGTAGTTCGGTTGTTTTTCAATTATTCAGCATTGATGTCTTGATTTAGAACTAATCTCGTCATTATTATATCAGCCATTATTATACACCTACTGCCGTAACCTATGGGAGTTTGACCGTCCAATAACTTTCCGTATTTTGTATAGTACGCGGAGTCCCGAATACGGGAGACGCGCGACGCGCCTGTTTGACCTTTGACCTAGCGATTATCGAATGTAAACAACTATCTTACGGTGAGTTATAGACATAATAACAATTTCCACCAAAATGTATTCGAAGTATAAGGTTTAAAACACGCTAAACACAAAACTGAGTCTAAATGCAATTGATTTTTATTTTAAAAAACTAATTAAATTGAAAACATTCAGCGAAGTTTGCTTGTACTGCACTGAAAATTAATTGGCTTCGTGCCAACGCAAGGGACTTGTACTACGGAGCAGAAGATCGCGCGTTCCACTCATATCGCGCGTGCCGCATCCCTCAAAATTTACCATAGAATTAGTTTATACGGACGATTAATGGAGGGAGGTGTATAATAATAGGGTTATACACAAAATACGGCCCTGTATGGACTCAGGCTCAGTGAGTGACGTATTGGACTCGCCTTCGGCTCGTCCAATACGTCACTCACTGAGCCCTCGTCCATACAGGGCCGTATTTTGTGAATAACCCTATATTATTTGGTGATTTGGTCATTTTTATGTCATGGTTTGGCCTTTATTATGTGATTATTTGGTCATGATTACGACATTATCTTGATATTATCTTGACATTATCATGAACTTATTTGGTTAATTCGGTTGATTTGCCATAATTTTGCCATTAAGGAGGCATCATGGGCCAGTGGCTAGAGCAGTGGACTCACGATCACAGGATGGTGAGTTCGAGCCCCGGCATGGCCATGGTGTTGTGTCCTTGAGCAAGGCACTTTATTCCTCATTGCTCCTCCCCACCAAGGAGTGATGGGTACCTGGTAGGACAGTGGTTGTAATGTGTGTGTTTAGCTCTGCTGCGCTTATTGGCTGCACATGTGAGCTTTAGTTTGCTCCCCAGGGAGTTGAGTGGTATCATATTAGGTCCAGTGACCAGGGGTAATAATAATTGTAAAGCGCCTTGAGCACATGAACTTGTGGATATGTGCGCTATATAAGAACCCAATATTATTATTATTATTATAATTCAGTACTGATGTCTTGATTTAGAAATTATTCCATCGTTATTATACCATTATTTGCTGATTTGGTCATTTTTATGTCATTATTTCGCCTTTATTATGCGATTATTTGATTATGATTACGACATTATCTTGACATTATTTGACCTACTTTATTATCTGAACCCATCATTTGGCCTGCTTCATTATTTGAACCTTACCCAGAAATCATTGCACATCGAGATTCAGTCAGTCCTCTCGCATACAGAGAGAAAAGTGGGCTTTGCGTAACTTTTAAAGCGCAGCTTAGGGAGCATTCGTTTTATGTGGGGCGGGGTTGCCGATGGAAATCAGAGGGAGGTTGACTTTTACAAAACCATTGGGGGGGGGGGTTCAAATTTTACAATCAATGATTGGAGGGGATCAAATGTCACAAAGGTTTGTATGGCAAAAAAAGAAGAGAATTGACCAAAAATATATAAAACAGAATAATTTTTCCGATACAGAACTAGCTAAATCTGTGTATTTATAGAGGCTTGATCATTGATATTAATGTACTTGATTAAACGAGTATTTACAAGTGTATGTGTGTGCAGGAAATTTGATTTTAGAATTTCGCCGAAATGTGGATTCCCTATACATTGCAGTCTATGAGGAAACTATGAATACTTTTTTTCCAATAGTTACAAACTTAGCCGAATCTCTGCTTTTATAAATGTTTGACAATTTATATAAATGTACGTAATGGGAATAGGGCGATTGAAACAGAAAATGTGAACAGCAAATATGATATTGGAATTTCACTAAAGTGATCATCTTTTAACATCAAAAAGGATTCTTTGAAAGTTCAAAGGTCAAATGAGAAATTATATGTCAGTTAAGATATTTTTGACACAGACTGTGACATCTGGGGGAGGGCACTATTTTTTGTGAATGAAAATTGGGGAGGGTCACTCTTCTTCTTGCAAACACTTTTGAAGGGTCACTATCTTGAACCTCAGGGCCTTAGGTTGCAAAGGGTTAATGAATTAAATCCAATTAAAAACTTTGTATATGGGGGGGGGTCACATTTTACAATTGATGAATTAAGGAGGAGGGTTAAATTTTAGAAATTTGATTTGGAAGGGGCTGCTTTTTGTATTTCATTTTTAGCTTAAGTTCCACCGGCATCCCCCCGCGTAAATTAACTAATGCTCCCTTAGCACATCGTGTGTCTAGACAAGTTGGGCGTCGATCAAGTGCGATTAAAAATAGGTTGTTTTTGGCGAAGAAAATCCGCACTCCCAATCGGAGGCCAGCAGGGCGGCTGTTGTTGGAGGCTGCGGCCTATAGCCGGTAACACACAGCCCTGCCATGATATCTTACGAACGAGGCGACGCGGAGGGCAACTCGAGTTGCCGAAACGCGTTACTCATCGTGTTCCTCAAAGAGTTGTCTCGTGTAACTCGGCCTTAAAACTGGAATTTAGTTCTGCACTTTCTAGTCATTTTTTCAGAAACCCCCCCCCCCCCTTCTCAATGACAGAAAACGTCTCAATGTGATGTTAGTATGGCGCGTTTTGACGTCTCATGTTGTTTGGGCAAATCGCATTATGACTCGACCACATTGAATGTGCCCCGACTCGAATGCATTCGGCCCAAATATGAGTTACAAGCAAGACGAAAGCGGTGTAGTTCAAATGAGTTGAGCTTCAAAGGGAATCCATGGAGTCCAATTCAAATTGATAACGGCGCAAAGCAAGTGTGTTTCACGAGAAATGGATTGTGTTGCGACACAAAATAGTCGAACGCGGCTCAAAGCGAGTGTGCTCCACGAGAGTTGTGTTGAAGTTTGCTCGTTGCAAGGCCAAGGTATTAACGGATGACAACACGGAGGTTTACATCGACCTCACTGATAACATCTTCAAGACGCGCTTCGCTTATCACATGCAATCGTTCCGTAATGAAAAGTGTCGGCACTGTACAGAGCTCTCAAAGTTTGTCTGGTCCTTAAAAGAAAAGAAAAGAACCAAGTCTTTGACATCTTGTGATCAACTATTGACAAAGCATCGAGTCACTCTAACATAAGCAAGCGATGTAATCTTTGTATATCAGAAAGCTACACATTATCAATGCTGACAAATCTACGCTGTTAAACAAACGCGCTGAGTTGGTTTCAAAATGTCGCCACCAAAACAAATATGTATTATTTATCAAATTTTAACACCACCAAACAATTAGAATGGTACGTCCCAAACATATAAATGAGAGTATAGAGCTAAGCTATATATATATATATATATATATATATATATATATATATATATATATATATATATTTATATTTATATATATATATATATATATATATATATATATATATATATATATATATATATATATATATATATATATATAAGCGTAAAGTGTGTGAAGAGTAGGTGCCAACTGAACTATTTTATCATTAATTGAACATGATTAATCGAAAGAAGAGGCTCTCAGATCGATGATTAATGATGCTGGAGTATAAGAACTTCTCATTTGCTCCCGATAAAAGCCTGCCCAGCTCACATGTTCTCAAGCTTGACCTGTACGCATCGACATCGACACCTGTTTGGTGGCTCGATGTCTAAAGAATAGCTCATTGGAGCGCAATCAAATTTTGTACAGATATTCTGTTGGTGATGGCAAGCACTTATTAGATTTTGCTCGGTATGGCTTGCATAATTTTAATAATAATATTTTTCATAATCATATGTTCCCGTGTCACATACGCATTTCTGTTAATGATACAATGATAAAGCTGTAGTGAAAAATAGTGAAATTAGCAATATAACGTCAGCTGCTTATGAATAATTGAATAATAAAATAAAAACATTATAAGAGGCGTTGTGTCAATATTGAGGACATTTCATTTCATAAGATCGTTCACAACAGCGTGTGAATTAAGTCAATGATGTATTATAATTAATTGGAAGTAATATATAAAGTGATATGCAAAAATCGTAGACAAATATTATTCTACTGAAGTACGATTTAATCTAATTTCGTATAATTGCCAATGGATAACATATTCATGTTGGTTTAGTCAGTGAATGTAAGCTCATCTAAATTATTTTTTGTAATACACTTGTTTTTATGGTTAATTTGTAATCGAGCAACTTTTAGCTCTTAGGCACCTAAAAATGTTGATAAATTCCAATTAGTAGGTGTTTATAATAGCATCCTAGCAATTGTTGCTGTGTATCAAATTAATTATACTGAAAGTAAAACACGCTGTCATAGGAGTAAGCGACTTTTATCGTCTGCAAACCTAGTACGGGTCAATTTTAATTCATAAACTTGGTTCAGCTTGTTAAAACAAAGAAAATCCCTTCAAGGCCTGCATCGGCTCTCGTAATAGACATTTCTCTGTAAACCAGACAATATATACTATTTGCATTTTCAACAAAGTCTTCTCTAAGACTTCATTAAAAGGCACCGAGCCTTCGTTTTCCAAATATGTCTTAAACGTTTTCAAATAGGCAGAGTGCGATTCGAAAGCAAAAAACTAACATTTGTTCAAATAAAGAAACTTTCAACTGTTATTCAACTTACAAAATCAACAATAAAAAATAAGGGGTCACTGAGAAACTTTGGGTACCAGAGTGATATTTTGGTACGAGACTGTTAAAATTCAGTATGGCCGCCATCCTTGAGTTAACTCTATGGCGAAAACTTTCCTTTGCGGTTTTCAAACAGAAAGTCTATCAAAGCTTTACCTAATGCAAGCACTTCCAAATGAACTCCCCACATGTTGTAACAAGAAAGCAGGGTATAAATTTGATGGTCCGAATATCTGTCCCCGAGAAGCATAATACCCGACAGGGCTTGAATATCTTTACACAACAGCCTAACTACATTAATAAAAGATTACCATTCGAAATTACTAACGACATATCGACAATGACAAATGGGCGTGCGTTGAAATGCCTCGTATCGTTGCCTATCAACAGGCAAATATCGGCATGACAAATGTGCATGTGTTGAATGACCGTATACATGCCACAACCATCTCTCTTGCAAGCTTGTAAATCAGGATTACTCAAGAAAAAAGGCTTGTTTCTACATTCAAACGCTTTTTTTGGCAGGTGCCATGAACTGATAGCCAAGTATCACTTAAACCACGGCCCCTTTTGTGGAGGGACCGTGCTTAAACAAATGATCGCTGATGGCATAGGTGACATATGTCAGTAGATTATGACCACTCCCTATTTTGACTTAAAGATTGATATATTGTGGGTGCCATATGTGGGGGCAGAATGTGCTTACCATTTTCGAAACTCCTGATATTACTTCATGGTTGTATTTTCCGGAGGTCCACATATTTTATTTGTACAAAGTTGACCTTATTGTATGTACCGGTACTTGTTTGTTGTCTGTCTGTGCTGAGCTGTTTGTGTTTAATTTGTTATATAGAGTTTTTGTCATTATGGAACTTACGACTATGGTGTTGATTATGTCTTTGTAATATTTTTCTGATCTACATGTCAAACCTTACAACGGATGAAAAGTTCACTAATAGCGGGGACTGGAATGCCACTGTCGGTAAAGGTCATTAAACAATAATTTAAGGTAGTTCGCGCCTCGGAAGTGAAAGACTTAAACTTTTGCTCAAACTTTCCCTTAGGAATCTTTAAAACATTCACTTTCAAAATGAAGAATAAAAATAGGGGGTGGACAGTGCAAATTTTGGTACTAGAGAAACAAATAACCCAAGATTTACCAATATTTGAAATTCAAAATGGCAGCCATTCCTGTGTTAATTCTATGGAGACAAAAAAATCGAATTTCGAAAAACTAAGCCAGGGAAAAGTTTCCAAGAGCTTTAAAATGAACCCCCACAAGTGGTATATCACGAAAGATTGGTGAAAGTTTGAGAGTCTAAATAACTGTTCTCGAAGTGCGTTCTACCGTAAGTCAAAAAGTTGATGTCGCTAATAGAAGGTTCGTTATATGTCGGTTGAAACACAGAGTATCATAGACAGAGTGGCAACACCTATTGTTTAAGGCGTGAAGCGGTTACGTAAGCAATCCGTGTTTGCCTCGCCTCACGAAGCTCTTGGCTCTCTTTTCCGAGAGTGCCGACCATGCACCCTTCGGTAATTTTCGGATTTTCACCAATTGTTAAGCGAAAGTATGTTCGACAAAGTTTGTGTTGTTGTTGTCGTGTGGTGCTGATCGGAATTGATGTGCTGGCAAAAACGGGAGTGTTTTGAGCTTCAGGAAAGTGGGTTTTACCGTTTTAAAAATTCCTCTCATATTTTTATGAATATATAATGAGTGTGTTTGAACCAAATTTGAAAGTCTTTTATCGATACTGTCTGGTTTTACTCAATGGTTTACGGTCAGTCATACCGCCTTTTACACGTGCGTCAAGAAAGGACATGTTTATGAAACTGCTGGCGTGTTATGTTTTGATTGGCGTGAAGCAGTGTTTCTGGCCTGAGAGCTCACAAAGTAACTATGGTTGCTACGCGACTGGCAGTACGATGCCATTCGTCGTATGTTTCGCATAATCTCGTGTAATTATCAACCACAACAAAGCCTCCAAATGTTTAACACCTTGAAGCTCATTTTAATATGAAAAGCCAATAGTCTACCGAGACGACCATGGAACAAAAGGCATGCAAGTGTTGCCACTCTGTTCATGATACGTTATCTGTCGGTTGAAACTTGTGCATACTCTGAAAAAGGGCTTTTTTGTTTCGTAGTATCCGCTTCTGTTCTTGTTTGGAAAATTCACAAACACAGACTGTTTAAAAAATATTCAATTTATGTTTTGCCTGAAAGAACTTTTTTCCATGCTTTCTGTTTATCTTCAATTCCCGTTTACGCATGCGACATACGTAAATGTATTGTTCGTCAAGATTTCAGAAAATTCGCCCGACGTTAAGTCGACTTAAATTCTTTTGTAGTTCGCAAAAAACGCTTAAACATTAATTCAGAAAAAATGTCGATTCCTGTTTACGCGTGCGACATACGCAAATGTATTGTTCGTCAAGATTTCAGAAAATTCGCCCGACGTTAAGTCGACTTAAATTCTTTTGAAGTTCGCAAAAAACGCTTAAACATTAATTCAGAAAAAATGTCAATTGCCATAAATCGATACTTCCATCTCTCCTGCAACTTACTATTACATTTGAAGTTAAATTTATAAAATTAAATACCTTTTGCTCGACTGGAGATAATAACATGCATGAAAATAATGTATTTTATGAATATTTTCCAACTCTGTTAAACTACATGCTTTTGTCGACACTGAGGAAATTTTATATCTTAATGATGAGTAGAACCATCAGTTTGTCAGGATGTTGTTGGTGAGAAATCATGTCAAAGCCTAGGGTGGGAAATAATATAATATTCGCTACGATTGTAGCTTAGAATGAATAGGCCATAGTAGGTGTTCGAACGCGGACTTTGCAGTTATTGCGACCCTTCCTAACTAGCTGAGCTCGAGAAAAAATGTCAGTTCAAGTTATAGTTATCTAAGTTTTTATGTTGTTCAGAGAAGTAAAACGCAGAAAATCTTTAAAGTGAGGTCCATTTTGCATGTCTTGTGATTGAAAATGTCTGACCAATGTCTAATGGGGAATTTACGACGCCCGGCCAGCATATATTATTCTGCTTCAAATCATAGTCGATATTTTGTTCATGTTAAACTGGTCTTGGAGGTATGACATTGCCAGAGCGAGTTAGGAACAATTACTAAAGTCCCTGGAAGCCAGTATTTTTCGTGGTTTTCACTTTACATAATCCGTGACAATTGGAATATTGGACGAAAACGGTTATGCAAATAACTCAGCGCTTAGCAGCAGAGTGAAAACACAACGCAAATAACTGAGTGGCGTCGAGCAGCTGATTTTTCTAAAACAATTTTTTTTAATGATAGTTCACCTTGCAGGGCGTGTCTTTGGTGAGCAAGCTCCACGTGAGACACACCAATTTCTTCAAAAGATGTGATTTTCGGCAAAAAAAAAAACTGCCTCAAGGAAACTTTCGCCATTTCCTTTTGAAGTCAAGAATACAAAAGAGGGTCACCGTGCAAAAATTGGTACCATAGAAAACAATCACAACTACTGGCCGACATTTGAACTTTATGAAGGTCAATGTAGCTGTTTTATGCGGGAAAACTTTATCTTTTCACAAAAATACGCCGATGAGAACTTTATTTACTCCATGAGCTCCACAACGAATAACATAAGTGGTGGGCCAAAAACATCAATTTGTAAAAGTTTGAGTCCAAATATCTGAGGGCCAAGAATGTATTGTAAAAGTTTGAGTCCGAATATCTGAGGGCCAAGAATGTATTGTAAAAGTTTGAGTCCGCCATATCTGTCCCTAAGGCGCATACTACCTGCAAGGACATAGCAGCGTGTGTGGCTGCTAGTCGGTTGTGAGATACAACATGTCCAGAATGTCTTTCGCCTGCTGTGTTTCAGTAAGCGTGCAGAATAAAATGTACACGAAAAACTCAGTTTCTGCTCAGTTATGTAAAAAGTATACGTGATAAGTCAGTGTTGATGCAATCCGGAGTTTATCTTAATGGTAAAATATGGCAGATGATTTATCAGGTCAGTACTCACGGCGCCAGGCTGTTACCGGCACGGTTACCCATGTCAATATCCAAACAATGTAGACATTGCAGACATAACACAGGTGACTTAACGTCACCTATCCTTGTCTCTCAAAAAATTACTATTATACATCACTGTCGCCTCATTCACACCTGTTTTGCCTGATTGGGCATAGCGAATGAAATTGGCATGAAGACTGATATAATCAATACGGATTGAATATCCATACATGTCATTGAAACCAACAATTCCGATGAATGTAGCCTTTTTTGCTTCGCCCTTAAAATCCGTTAATACCGCGTTCTCAGGCCATGGCTTTACAGCGCGAGCGGTAGCGGTTGCGGACTTTGTGGACCGTGACGGAAACGGTACATGGCTGCAAGGTTTATACGTTTTGTGAGCCAGAGCGCTGTTGAGCTAGCATTCTTTAAGTGTATAGGCATTTAAGTGTAGCATTCTTTAAGTGTATAAGTGATAGGCCGATACATACACGAGCTCGGGAAGCTTTATAATTTGACATTTAGGCATTGCCCTTCTCTTCCAATAAAGAAGTATTTGACTGTATATGGCTTCCCAATGGTCAAGGTGAAGGAAGAATGCGCTTCGGGAACAGCTATTCCGGCGTTCAAATTTTTCCAATATTTTTCCGGCCTCTCTCCTGTGGGGGTTCATTTTAAAGCTCGGGGAGTAAGATAAATTTCACCGTCTTAGTTATTTTGAAAACTAAATATTATATTTTTGCCATAGAGTTAACACAGGGATGGCGGCCATTTTGAATTTCAAATATCGGGTAAAAGTTTGGTTAATTGTGTCTCTCGGTGACTCCCGATTTCTATTTTTGATTTTGAAAGAGAAAGTTCAAGTCTTTAACTTCCGAGGCGTATCCCACTTAAACATTATCCTTCGCTGTATGAGATATAACAAGGACTATTTTACAGAAAACAATGGGGACTCTCGTTTCACAATTCACTAATATCTTAGGAACATTCCGTCTAACGACTATCTGGCAATTTTGAGCGATTCGCAGACACTGTTATACGTTTAGTTGAATGCCTGACAACAATTTTTTTGCATGGTTACATATTCATGTCAAATTGTTGTATATTTTACATCAGCGTTTCCTGTTGCAAGTTGTGTACTGTGTTGTGGGAGACTAACTTTTGTATAGGTGATTTGCACTCGTTCCGACCACCTGATATATTTGTAGACTCTTTTGCGCGGTTTACTTCAAATTGGATAAATCTTAACGAATAAATCAATCAATCTATCAATCAATAATGAACATTTGCTTTAGCGAATATATTTAATGGACCCCAATTTCAATTATCGTGGAGATTACACCTTTTCGCAATAGCACCTTTTGCCCTGCAATTCTTGTTGAAACATGTTCAAGTAGGCTACACATTTATTGTGTGTTTTCCTCACATTAATAACCTGAAACATGTTCAAACACGGATCAGAAATTTAGATGATTACCACTTTATTTGATTTAACATTCTTTAAGTAGTTGAGTTAACATTATTTAAATAGTTGAGCCAGTGTTTGAATGTATCGGATTGACAACTGGCATGTGTAGCATTTAACTGTCTACTCAGACATTTGTGATTAACCCTACGGTCTAACCGGGAAAAAGCTTATGCAAAGCAATACAGCGTGCTGGTATACATGTATAAATTGGGTTATACCGTTATAACTCGGCTGTTTAACATTTTGGACCTTTAGCCTTTTTGAAAGCACTCATGTCCTGCTTTGGCTTCCTGCTGTCGATGAGAGGGTGACAATTTACACTCTGTAAACCTCGGACCAGACAGGACGAGGTCACCTCTCGCCATTCGCTAGTGTCTTGAGTCGAAGGTGAACGACTCCAGCGATTGTCACTCAAGTGAACTTGTCTGACATGAGGGCATCGGATCACGTATACCGTTACCATGATTAATTTTTAACACATACGTTTCGAGAAAATGAACTTCAAAACTCGCGCCATTGTAGCAATCGTGCCCGGGTTATCAGGCATGAGTAAAACAGATGACTTGACTTTTGGTTTCTTAAGTGTTTCGTATCATGTTGTAACGGGATTTACGATGCGATCTGTTCCAGTCTTCATTTAGTACGCTGTCTTTGAATTCGTTCTTTACACAGCTTACAGACTGTGACAGCCTCCCACCCCCGCAAACTAACTTAATGCCCTACAGTTTTGCCCCTCCCATGACCAACTGCATTCACGTAGGCTAGTCGTGTTCGTGTTCATCAAACCTATAGTCGAGAGTCCCGCGTCCGAATTACCTTGTATGATTATTTTTTCTAGTAAAAAGTCTTTTCTCCCTCACATGCAATGACTTAATTTTTTGTTAAATTTAGAGAAGGAAGCAACATCCTAATGGTCTTTTGTTTCTGTGTTTGGTTGAACAGCGTTCTGAGATGTACTAAACATGGCTGGAAGCTGGATTGCTCAAATATGAGATACGTTAACCCACCAGATAGCTTTAAGCAAGAAGAACTGGGTGATTATATCTCTTACTTTGTTACCCAAAGTCTATTTTAAGTGTTTGATAACACAGCTTGGCACATGAACAAACAAGCTTTTCTTATTGTAACTGTTCAGCTTTCTACATTGCACATAGCAAATGTCTTCACATTTGTGTCAAGATGTAAACTTGGGTAAGGGGTAGGGATGGGGCTAGTTGGTGTGTCTCGGATTTCTTTTATTTTCTTTTGTTTAAAGCCCTTATAGCTGCGAATTATATGATTTTTATTTCATTATTTTATTTTCAAACGAACGTTGGTTCATGTAAATGTGCCGACTGAAGGACATGTATAGACGTATCACTGCCGCCTAATTTGGACCACTACTACGTATTTTAACAAATTAAATAACAAACGACTGCCGCACCCGTAAAATGGCATCCCCATAGAAAGGTACAAAAATGCAGTATTTCGTGCACATACACATTGTAATAATCCAAGATTTACTTAAAATGCACCCAAACGATGGCTGACAGTATGTTGTCGTAATCTTTATTTTCTCTGTCACATGATTTGTTTTTGAAAATGGCTGGAGATCTAGAATGATGGTAAAACGTTTGAATTTACATGCCACTTTCGACACTTATGACAGTGATATTCACCTTTTCAGTCTTTAATAGGTCTTACTTAAAGAAAAACTCTTCAAAAACTGAGGATATTTTGAGATAGGTTTATTACACATTCGCAGCTATTGGGGCTTTAAGCTGTATTCGAAAATCCTTTTTGATAGTGACTATAAAAGGGTAGAATGGTAATAATCTCGCTGCAATAAACCCCATGAGAATGAAAAAATGTAGCATGTCCTCCTCATTAAATCCTAAACTGGGCATGACGAAGTTTCATAAGTTCGAAATTCACTATATGAGCAGATTTACATTTTCTGAGTTATATTTCACACTAGTTCCAGAGATTGGTGAAGACGGAAGTCTTTCTCTGATAGAACTCAGACCACCACAGCCCTGGCAGCATGATGCGAGGGACCCCGAACCGGTGGAGCCAGGTGAAGTCATCGTAAGTTACACTCTGAATATGAAATCATTGTAAATGTTGCCTTCCGTGGAAGAGTTGTACAGGTCAAAGTGGCACATCAAAAATTGTGAAGTAGTTCCAGGTGCACCAACATATTACCTATGCATAGACTGAGGACCCCATGGAAGCTTTATTGTAGAAATAATCTTACTTGGACCCCTTAAGGAACTTGAAAAAAGTTACATATGTGAAACTGTGGAGGCCGGTATTTTTAATTACGAACAAGGTTATGCATTTTGTCTATGTGTTTCAGGGGAGGGTCACTGTTTTGCATTCATGGACACTTACATGTAAAACACAGCGATAGGTATGAGTATAATATTCGCGCAAAACAACAAGTATGTAACAGTAACCTAACAGACAGGGGCGGTAGTCAGGGGTGCAGACTTAACAAATAATTTAGCCTATACCAGCCATTGGTCACTGTTTTCTCATGTTCCTTGGATCAGAGAGGGACAACAGTAACTCTTACAGTCCAAACGTGTGTAATGAATATCGGCACGATACACGCGAGACACCCCTAGATGACTGCAGCATATTAACATGAACATATAATAGCCCACTGGCGCCAAAGATTGGACTAGTCTTCTATGCATATTGCTTTGATTATTTACCAAGTTTATCCATCAGTCAGCGTTACATACTCCTTGCTGAACACCAGTAAATAGCTTCGGCGGGTACTTTATGTGTTGTCTGTTGAAACTTACCTTCTGCTGAATACTTACAGTACGTTCAGTACGCCTCGTAATTTAACTGGCACAGTGCATTTTATAGATCTTTACGATACAGATGAAATTTCTTTACTGTGTCTACGCTAAAAGTTACACCAGCATCATTGCTAACACATAGTTGCCCAGAAAGTCCCACATAAAAACTGGCTTTGTACGATCGCCATGGATAATACATTCGGGCCGCCCGTCAGTAATTTTTTCTGACAATTTAGTCACAATAAGCTTGAGCACAGCATTTGAGTGGAACTGACCGTCCTGTTAGCCTCTGGCACATTCCTTTGACATCTGATGACAGGTGCCAAAGCATTTCAAGGTTCGGTTCAATCAATCATTCGGGCTAACTTGAATACCCGGAAAACATCTCAACCGTTAAACATTTGCAAAGGGTAGTAAATAGTGCCTTTGGTGTATTTCTCTCTGAAAGTCATCGACTAGAATTCTTTGTTAACCTCACAAGCAATTTAAAGGTGACATTCACATCTTAAGGTCTCTAAAGGATGATAAGTGTGTTTAGACACCCATGGAGCTATTATATGTTAGTTCCATGACAGTGGCATTCAGGGTAAAGTTCTCGATGAGTTGGACCTTGCCGTCTTTCAAATGGCAAGTGAAACCAACCAAACCTTTGAGCACAATGTTCAATTCAGTGCATCTTCCTGGACAGTGGCTTGGCACACCTTTTAGCTTCAGCATGGAGGGAAAGATCTTCACTTGGCGCATGTTGGGAGATAGAACAAATATCTCATTTGCTGATTACTGTGCAATGTTACAATTAAATCTTACAAAAGTATTAATCCGATCAGAGTGTTGCTATCTCTTCTGTAGTTATCCCTACTTATAGTGAACCAAATGTGACACTGAACATATCATGAACTTTGACACTTAACAGGCCAAAACTGATGTCAATGAATACATTCATACGGTTAGGCATAAGTCGTTCTTACTTTTGCTCAATGGTAAGGAGATTGATTTAATATATTATGCAATTCTTTCATTTGGAATTTTGTATTCAGTACTACAGTTGTGTGAGGTATTCTGCTCTGATACCAAAGTTTTGAGAGCCGGAGTGTTCTAAACCACGGTGCTGAACAGATTGAAGCCTTTTATGTGTATCGACTTGTAGCAATAAAATTATGTTGCCATCCTTTGCCGCTTCTCCAATCTGTTTAGAGTCATTGTGGCCGAGGCAAGACAAGGTTCTTCAAATGGAGATCCTTGCACGGAATAGTATGCCCATTTTGTCACATCAGGACCAAACCCACTTAAACGCCGCATTTAAAGTAGACCTATTTTGCATGCTTCCGAAGCCAAATCTTCTGTAACTGTAGGCTGGATCATATGCCCATGATGATCCGACGCAGGCGATCATAAAGGACTTCTGCATCCGGGATCTTAACAGAACCTTTAAAGTTTTTTTCTAGATATTGATCAGCATAGCACAGGACAGCCTCTGATTTAGTAAGAACTTTAGAAAAAGAGGCATAATTGAAAAGACAAGAGCTACACCACAGCACGAAAAGCCTGAGCACGTAGCAGTTCATTTGACAACTCTTGATTTGCTCTGTCCCCTCCCCCATGATAATTCATCAAGATTTTCATCTCTTTGGGGGAATGACAAATACACTGCGAGTTGAAAATGTGGTCACAGAATGACATTTCTCAGGGTTGTTGAAAGCTTAGTGCTGGTGAACGATTTTCTCCAACATTCGTTCACACATGACATCATGTTTAAGATGAACAAAATAGGTCAATACTGATTTAACAGGGGATACTAAACTAATTCTTCCTCAAATAAGACACAGGGGCTCGGAAATAGGCCAGTAGAACTTTCCTTTGTCACCCTTTTTTTCGAATTCTCTGCTTTTATTTTATCACAAGTATTCTCACTTGCGTTACATGTGTTATTTGTTTTTTCATATTTATCACTGAACTAGACCACTACAATTGATTTGCAATTTGTCTCTATGTCAGTCATGCCTCGCACATAGTGCCTTTAGTGTACGCCTAAGTCTTATAACCCTTCTAGTACTGCCACACTTAGCGTTACCAAGAAAGGGAATGCCCTGTATGTACTTAATAAAGCGCCGTAGCCTGGAAGACCAGTAATCCATGGCCTAAGGCAAAGACAAATGTGAGAACGCAAAGTATTGTATTGTCATTTATTCTTGGTCTTCTAAATTATATCAATACAAGTACAGTGATTGGGGGCCTTTGTCATTAAACCATTTTGTAAAAAAAACACTGGCCCACCCCTGCCAAGCGCCTCAACTACCTGTAAGCAAAAATAGTACGTTTTCCCATTAATTTCAGATGACGTATTTCACGCATGCGTGTGTCGAGATTAAATTCGGCGAAGTCCGTATGTTCACTGATCCCTGGTTGACAGGTCCAAGTTTCGCACGCGGTTGGTGGCTGCTACACGAACCTCCTCCTGATTGGTTGGATCGCCTGGCAAAGGCTGATTTGATTTACATAAGCCATTTGCACTCTGACCATCTTAGGTAATGTATAAATATCACATTCTATTCATAACTGAAGAACTAATTAAAGGGCGCTGAACTCAGAATAACTCGGTTTCACTGATGAATGACGTCAGAGTGTATGTAATTCGTAAATTATATTATAAACTGGCGATCAAAATTATGAATTCTTGTTGCTTTTTAATTTGTATTTCGAGTGCTGCCTATAAATACAAATGGTCGAAGAGTTTCAGGCAAAACACACCATAATTTATGATTATGTTATCGGGATTATGTCTTTCACCCAACTTTAATTTTAATTGAGACCTAGTTTACATTACATTTATCATTTGCACAGATGGTATTGGTATGACTGCATAAATACAGTCTTCGATTGACCTTTAGTTTATTGTTGTTACTTTGTCTTATTTTGCAGAAGGGTCACATGATAAAGCATGACTACCCAGTCGTTTGCGAAAACTGGAGGCAGTCGAATTTTAGATGGTACAACAACAAAAATCGATATTACCATGGGAAATTGAACTGCTTACATATGTGTTCGTTATTAAATTTTACCTGATAACAGAGCATATTTGTTGTATCTATTAAACTATATTTCATTGAATTGCATATAATTCGATTACAGCTTTCCAACCTTGGAACTGCTTGAGAAGAAAAATCCAAATATTCCAATCTATGTCGGCAATACTTCAACTCCTGTCTTCAGCAAAATGGAACATCACAGAGTCCAAATGAATAACGTTAATATTTTGAAGTTCGGTGTGTGGAAAGAGGTACGTAGGTTTCAGCCCTCTTTCATGACCAAAGGTCATCTGTAATATTTATTTATTTATTTATTTATTTTCGAAAAACTAAGCCGGTAAAAAAGTTTTCTTACACCAAGAGCTTTAAAATGAACACCCACATGTTTTCGCTCATTTTGTGGGAAAAACTGCACACTGCAACCACGTTCGACTGTATGTGATGCCTTCCAAGTTCCCGGATATATGCACATTTATACCCAGTTGTATTTTTTTCCTTATTCCGTAAATAGTTCAATGTTTTGCATGTTTTGGAATATTTTAAATGTTTAACTATACGTTCCATGTTTTACAGATCAACAAAGACCTGCGCTTTATGATCCTCATGGACGGTGTTCATCCGGAAATGGACACGTGTATCATAATTGATTATAAGGGTAATCTTCTCTCACATTATTAACGAATCCCTTGTTATATAGTCGATTCAGAGATCAACACAACTTATGGACTAATTAGGCACGGTAAATTTGGCTTAAGGTAGTATGCACCTCGAAAGTGAAAGACTTAAACTTTTGCTCTAACTTTCCTCAAGGAATCTTTCAATTATTCTCTTTCAAAATCAAGAATAAAAATAGGGGGTCACCGTGCAAATTTTGGTACTAGAGAAACAAATTACCCAAGATTTACCGATATTAGAAATTCAAAATGGCCGCCATCCCTGTGTTAACTCTATTGAGAAAAATGAAAATTTTCGAAATTCGAAAAACTAAGCCGGTAAAAAGTTTTCTTTCACGGAGAGCTTTAAAATGAGCCCCCACATGTGGTATATCAGAAGAGAATTGTAAAAGTTTGAGAGTCCGAATGTCTGTCCCCGAGGTGCGTTCTACCTTAAAACCAAGCAATCCCCTTTTCTCAAAATCTTATTAATATTCTTTTCAGGTCATTTGATTTTAAATACTGTTGACTGTACCAATCCCAACGGTGGAAAGCTACCAGAAAACGTCGTCGATGTTATGTTGTCCGACTTCGCTGGCGGTGCTTCTGGTTTCCCAATGACTTTCAGTGGAGGAAAATACACCGGTAATTTCTATGCAAAATAGCGGAAAAGTTCCTACCAGAGAACATGCAAATTTACTCACTTAGATCCGCGCAAGGGTACGAACAGATATACAGATATACTGAAACGTATTCATTCGCAACACATACGTACATGCACGCGTATACAGACAACTGACAAGCAGACAGACAGACAGTAGTTTGTAATGAGTATATAAAATAGTCCGGCTTTAGATAATATTGAGTCTTGTAAGAAAATACCACTGTATTGGTTTTCGAGAACGAAAAAATCTTTTTCAGGTTTGACCCGGTCAGGGATTTGCGAGTTTCCTATGACACTTGTTTCATTATATTCTTTCTGACATGCAGAGGAATGGAAAGCAAATTTCATCAAGCGAGAGAGGACCAAACTCATGTACTACAAGACACAAATTGTGCGCCAAGTAAATCCAAAAGTTTACTGCCCATTTGCTGGATATTTTGTTGAAGCTCACCCTTCGGACTGGTAAGACTAGGACCCCTCCACTGATGATATCTTGCACCCTGCTATCCTGTTTCTGTATTTTCCTTAAGGTAGTATGCGCCCGGGGGCATATTTTGGACCATCAAAATTGCACACTTCTTTTTCTAATCATCCCCTTGTGGGGCTCATTTTAAAGCTCTTGCAGAAAGAAAAAAAAATTACCGTCCTAGGTTTTCGAAAATCCAAAATTTAATTGTATTCCCAATACAATTACCACAGAGATGGCGGTCATTTTGAATTTCAAATATCGCAAAATTTAGGGTAATGTCTTCACCTACTAGTTCCAAACTTTGCAGGATGATCCCCGATTTTTATGGTTGATTTAGTAAGAGAATGATTAAAAGTTTCACTTGGGAAATATTTGAGCAAAAAATTAAATCTTTCACTTTAGTGGCGTATACTGCCTTAAAGTATTTTTCACTCAGTCGAATCAGGCTGTCGTTGTAATTTGTCTGCTCATCTCCAAAGAAAAAAAAAATATGCAAAGGAGACCAAGACCAAAACCGAAGTTTACGAAACAAATAAGTAGTTTACCACTTCAACGCCTGTAGCGTAGAACAACCAAGTCATCAGGTGTTGCAGCTCATTACAATACTTGTTGTTGGGTCTTTTATAACATGTTAATGATGATGTATTTGATACAGTGGATCACAAATGTAGCTGCATAATTTGGGCACATTCTGTCACGTCAAGATCCGCGCAAGGGTACCTATAGTCACACTCGGGAAACCTTAAACACTGTCGACATCAACGGCTCGCACCCATGGAATGTATGGTGTTGAAGCCGTTCCATATCTTTGTGTTTTCAGGTACATCAAAGAGACGAATACAAAGAATGATGCAAGAGCCCTGAATGAACTGATTTCGAAATTTTCACCAGGCATTCGAACATGGACGCCGGTGCCGGGATCAAGTTTGGATCTCGGTAAAATTATTCGAAATCCACGAGACAGGTAGATGAAGAGGGTATATTTGCCTTATAAAGTATTTCTGTTTCAAAGTGAGATATCGACATTGTTGTGGATATACGGCGTCACAATGGCGAGGGGGCTCGGTTACTGGTTCTGAACTTTGGTCAAAGTTCACGCAAGAAGTTTAGAACATTAATCAACTATCCTCCCACAGTAGTTAGCCTCCGTATTCAAAGCTCATATTGACATCTCTCACGTTGACCACATTTTCATTTTGTTCAGTCTATAAATGTGAAAACGCAACATTCTTTCAGTTTGCTAAACGTTAATCTATGTAATGCTACACAATCGATTTCAGTATTAAACATATTTCATTGTTTTCAATATTTAGCTCTATTACATGCCATGAATGGTTGATGTTTGACTAGGATTTGTCAACATATGTCATTTTCTTTCTACTTCCCAAACAGGGCCGCCATCAAAGCCCCACCAGCAGGGACCAAGATTTTCAAAGACAGGTAAAATCATCAAAACCAAAATACGAGTACAAGTCTTACGTAAACAACGTACTCAACATTCAGACAACTCAGGATTGTACATGTGTACCTCTGGGGGTTTTTGGTTTGTTTGTTTGGGGTTTTGGCAGGCGACCGTTTAAAGGGATTTCGTCAGTAAATTAGTTACCAGGGTGCTCTCAAGAGGCCGGTCTAAAATAGGATGTAGCTCGCGAAATAGCCTTTACAACTGTCTGAGCAGTTGTACCGAGTCAATTGCTCTTATAAACTTCTTTTAATGGTATTCCACATACACTTGTGAGTCAAAATCATACAAGACCACTGTTTGTAAACTTTCTTTTATTTGCTTGTTTTTATAAATGTTCTTGCTCAGTTAAAATATGTCTCTTTAAGGCATGTTGTTTTGCTCTGTACTGTTCACATCTTTGGAGTGATTACAATGAGAAATCTATCAATGATGTCAGAGTTTCATACAATAACGCTTGTAGAACATTGTTGGGTATTATACACCGATCGAGTATTTCAGAAACTTTCGTCAGTCATTGCATCGTGACATTTCAAAGTAAAATACGGATGGCCCGTCCTAATTTCTACGTTCGTTTGATGGAAAGCGAAAATCATCTGATCGAAGCAGCTTTATCCTTCTATTGATATAATTCGACACAGCAACTTTTGGCAGAATATTTTTACAGATTGTTTTTAAACTTTCTGTTCTTGTGTTTATAGTGGAGAGTATGTCTAGCTTTTCTATTTTCTTGTTGTGTATGTTTTGTATATGTTGTGTTGTTGTTTTCTTTGGTTTTATGAGTACATTCTCCGATTAAAGAATAAATAAATTATGGTTTTAACGGACTCTTTCTGAATTTATCAAACATTTGAAAAAAGTGATGTCCAATCACAGAATATTTCTCAGCAACAATAAATCCCAGACAGATGTGGAAAATGGAGCTGCTATTTCCCTTTAAGTTACATAGGAAACATTTACATGCGCATGTGTCCACATAATTCGACTTATTAATCATGAAATACTTATCTTTCGATGTTTCAGCTGGGATTTTGACAAATACACATCTCGGATAAATTCACACGTGACCAACGAAATCTTCGCCTTTCCAGAATGGATTGAGTTTTACTACAAGTGGACTGCATTCAAGAACTATGACCTCGTTCTGCGGGTTAGTGAATTCAAATTTTGCGCTTAGTTACTAATCTTTCACGTCACGCAGAATGAGTGGCGGTGTGGGACCTGAAACAGGTAAGCAGGACAGTCGGAGGGAAAACTCAAACGTGCAGTTGTATGAGTAGGACATCTCGCAAGTATAAGAATGTGATTCACACACTGTATTGAAATCATTTTCCCACTACTGAAAGTTTGGGAATTTAAAACTTTTTGTTGTCCGTTCTGCTGGTAGATGATCGAAACCGATGACAATTTCGAGCCCATCGAATGTGGTTACGATTACCTGGTCGACTTTTCGGGAGAAATGCCGACGTTCCCCGACGCCAGGCCCACAAGGCAGCACAACTACCTGGAGGTAAGTATGGTGATTGTTACAGTGACGAAATGGTGACTCATTTTCTCGTAGCAATTCAGTTTTGTCAACATCAATCATATCGCAGCTTGGAAAGCGTCCATTTTGTTGTGAACGATTGTTGGTTCGAACACAGTCGCCCGTCTTCTAAAATTCTGCTCTGCGCCTAGGCGTACCATAGACGTGTTTAGATACACAAGATTCTTTGCGTATCTACACACGTCTATGGTGCGCCTAGGCGCAGAGCAGAATTTTAGGAGAAAGGCCACTGTGGTTCAACATTGTTAGCGTTGATATTGCATGTATAAAAACGGGCTAAATACCCTCTCAGGGCACCGTCATCCCCTTCGGTACTTATGAAACACAGGCGTTGGACTGTCAAGGCGCCTCTTTTAGGGCAATTTCAGCACATGTTGGTATATCTTACTCTGTTTAAATATTTCTAAAATAAGTAGAACCTGCTGTATGCATTCATTCAATTAGGTAAAGAACAGAATTGGCGTTCACAGGCAGACGGTAGTCCGTGGTATGTTATGGGATGACCTCTACATTGGGTTCAACAACCGCATCAGTCGCACTCCGGACACCTTTCATTACCTGTAAGTTGACGTGACACATGGTGAATGAGTATTTTGATTCCGTTCGGCAGTTATGTTTTTCTAAGTCTTTGTTCATTACGAGGTATAGTTGGTATTGAGTCAGCTTCTACAGATCATAGACTCCTCGAAAAATGTAATGATACCGCCCTTATAGTCGTTCTTAAAGAGACCAAAATAGCATTGTTTTCCAGTCCTTGACGTTTGTTGGCGAAATATTATTTAATGGTCACGTGGTCACGCTCTGCTGTTTTCATCTTCTTTTCCTGACCATATTGACCCGTTTGTGAAATAGGTAACCCAATTTGTGTTTTTAAGTGTTAGACTTAAAACTATATTTGGGTGTTTTTTTCACAATGTTTGCATTGTATGCTAACATTCTTTAGAGCGTAGAACAAGAAACTGCAGTTGACTTTATATGAACACAAATTGTGAAAAGATCTACAAAAAAGTTACAGCTCTTGCCCTTCATACAACCGCTGTCTTCCTTTTAACAATGCTATAAGTATGAAAATGGTGGTAATTAAACTCATCGAGTCATAGCTATTATTTTATGTGATACGATGTGATGAAATATTTCAGTTGTGCTAGCGTTTTGTTGAATACAAAACTGAAGAGAAAACGGCATGACGCGCAGGTCTTGAACGCGCACAATGGTCAAAAATACTTTTTGAACGTCGGATGTCAACCGAGTGTACAGATTTGGGTACAAGTAAAGGAGCAAGGGCAATCCACCCTAATACAATGGAATGGCAGACATTGGATACTAAAAGGCTTTAAAATTTGTCTATCTAAAGCATCCACTAGCTGTATCTTTTAGCGTTATTTTTTATGATTTTACTTTCGAACTAAAATAAGTTTGTGAGTATGTACTAATTTAGGTGTGAGTATACTCTTATTATTAACTAACCCCTGGGACTGTATATGCAACTTTGAACAAGATAAAGATTACACTGCGATTAAATGTTTGCCCAAACACAAATCGCAGCCCTATGCAGAAAAGCAAAAACCGGGGATACTCTGCATATCTGCACTGAAATCTGGACATAAACTACACAGAGTAGTCCAATGTAATGCATAGGGGTGAATGTTTTCAACTGTGACATTGTATGTTCTTTTCCTTTGTAAAATTACGAATTTTGAAAATGGCAGGAAATCAAAATGGCCGTTAAAATTTTAATTTACTTGTCAAATGTTTCACAAAGGAATGGTTT
Source organism: Ptychodera flava (assembly GCF_041260155.1). Lineage (NCBI taxonomy): Eukaryota > Metazoa > Hemichordata > Enteropneusta > Ptychoderidae > Ptychodera > Ptychodera flava. Next base: position 13,370,165 of record NC_091945.1, on the reverse strand, counting down.
CCTAATGCAGTAAAAGCCCATATCCCTTCAGAGGGTAGAATTCAGAGAAAACCAGGAGAGAATATGAAGATATTTCGAGGTCAACAAATTTCAAGAGTTACAGCTAGTGGGGCTTTAATGGAAAAAAGAACTCCAGTAATATCCTATTATTGTTACTAGAAATATGTTGTTTGAGCCAAGTACATGCTTTATACATATATTTTTCCGTCCATAGCAAATTTACTGAAAGCTGCCCAACTGAGTTTCAAACGTATAATTTGACGCTGGCAATTTTGTTGAAATCCGCCTTTCTGCTAACTGAAACATGTAAAGAGTGATATCGCCATCATTTGACGGCGATGAAAGTAGCGTTTGTTTATTCACTAGTATGTCTTAGTGTATCAAACTGAATTTCTACATACGTAAATTGTCCATCGATGAGAGTTAAACCTGCCATCCTTTTCGGATGATATCACAACTGATGCCATGACAAGAGGTTTACCGAATCGTGGACATCAATCCGATGCCGTTTACACGCAACACAGTCAACCAAACGAAATTGTTATGGTGATTGGCGAAGCGAAATCGTGCTTAAGTTGTAGAGAGAAAATGTACTATATTGTTACCATGATGTGCCATTTAAACGTTTTAAGTGCTAGCTCTTTACAGTGACCATGAAAATGCTCGCGAAGAAACATTGACTGAAAGTTCATGTTCGGAAAATATGGGATAATTAGATGGCGAACCCGATTTAATCTGCCAATGTAATCTCATCTGCTTTAATTTCTTTTTAAGTTACACACTTGTTTTTATGAGTAATTTGTAAAATTGCAACATTCAGCTATAGGACACCTAACACTTTTGAGAAATTTGAAAAATATGAAGATCCAATTATCCCAAATTAGTTGTTTTCGACACTTAGAGCTGCCCAGTCTCTCTTAATAAAGCTGTACGTATTTAGTCATTTACTCATGGATTATTTGCAGGTTTTGGAATCACATGCAGATACTGCTTCCCTTAGACCCGCCTGACTGGGACGCCTTCTTGAAGGACCAAAAGGCGAAGAAAATGCATAAAAGAGCGGTGTGGAAACCTAAAAATCTAGCCGAAATAGAAGGTATTGTTGATTAGCAGCATTGACCGATGCGAAAACGAGTTCATTTAACCACAGACAAATATAGACAGTCTATGTTTGTCTGTGATTTAACAGAACATTTTCGGTTCCCAGAAATGTCCTACTTCTCCAAACACGGCAGAATTACACCTTCAGAAGCTTGTCATATACCAGGCTATCTCAATGTAATTTATCCAATCATATGGACTTTCAGTGTTTACGGCAATACGTTGATGAAGTTTCAAGTACATTCGTCTGGGTAAAAAATATATTTTCGGTGACCCGACCTACCCTTATTTACATCTGACCCAATCCTTTTTGTCCCCATGTTTGAAAAATACATAATTATGATATTAAAAATTATGCTATGGCTCGCATGCCAGCCCATTAATGTAAGAATAAAGAAGTTTCCGGCGGATCTATCCTACTTCCTGAAGGCATGTTGACGGAAACACATTATTTTTTTACCTTAGCCGTAGCCTAAAGTATTTCCCCTCTCTCCTTCTACAGGAAAGCGCCACCATGAGACCGACACACTTAGCAGAGTCCGAGCCTATGACGTAGCGATCACTGCGGTTCCTATACTTCTCGGAATAGCTGCAATTGCTCTAATTGGGTTCGCGCGTTCTGTATTCAGCAAGTGAACTGGCCGGAAAAGAAACACCCAAAACCATTCACAGTCTTCAAAGTTTACAGTGGTCGCTGCACTGGTGATCCCGAAACCTTATAATTGTTGTACACAGCCTGCACAATCCCTTGTGATTACGAACGAGGCGGACGACCCTGTACCCAATGTCAGAGGGGCTGTCCATCTTTACCTAAACCACAAGCGACTGTGTGCTAATAGTAGACAAAAGTGTACAAAGTCCCGCACACTGTGTAAAATCTAGTCGTCGTTTCCCGGCTTTTCAAACCTGAACACATTCAAATTCAGCAAAATCTAATTTGTAGCTAAGATTCTATTCGCCATTTCTCTAAAACGGATCGTAAAACTCTGTTCACAGCAAAAGCAGTGGAAAGTAAGAATTGACATGTAGTTTTAGCTATTACCTTAAAAAGTAAACACCGTCTAAATTAGAAAACGTACTTTGAGTACCAGTACCTTAAGAGTAGCAATAATGACTGGTGTCGAAATTATGCCAGTTTTAAATTTTTCAGAGAAAGTGTTTCTGATAGGGGCATTGGTCTACATTTCAGAAGTTCACTGCTTCTAAAAACAGTGTTATGTAATTATGAATTAAAAAAGATAAACAAGTAATCAAGAGATCGATATATGCAAGACTTTTTCCATTGTCAACCACATTTCACCGTAGACCCTTTTTTGGAGGGTCAATGGTTTCACCAAGCCAACTTTCCGGGGAAATATTGACGTTTATTTAACATTTTCTTACGTAGCTTGATATGTATATATTGACTGATTGCAGAATCTGATTTGAAAGATATTGACTTATCAATAAAGGATTTCCAATACCACTGATTCGTTTGTTTGTTTGTTTTAATTTATTCACTACATCACACAATGTATGTTGTTTGCAGCAGTCTGGCCCTCTTATTCTGTCGGTCTATACTTGTCTGTGCCCGTGCCAATCCTCCCTCTCTCTCTCTCTCTCTCTCTCTCTCTCTCTCTCTCTCTCTCTCTCTCACTATTTTGATGAACTCATTTATGCTAATCATTTCATTTTTTGCTGCGCTGAATGTTAGAGTATGTCGAATGCTCCTCACATTGTCGCACAAATTCAAGAAGCGAAATTCCTTCGTTAACATCAAAACTCCCTCCCACTAAACGAAAGTTCAAAAGTGCGAAATGTTCATGTCTGTCTGAGAGTACAATGTAGCATTTTGCTATAGCTACTTCAGTATTGGAGAATATGTATTTCCTGACCACATTATATTGTAAATCCTAAAGTAATAGATCACATTTGAGGACTATTAACCATAGCATGATACGAACGAGTTGGAAGCAGCTACAGCAATGTGATCCGAATGTGCATTTTTGTTTATTTTACACACAATCTAAAGGTAACTTGTGTTCACAAAATAAATCTGCGAAAGTGAAGTTCACTAATAAAATGGATGTAACCCCCCCCCCCCCCCCCCCCCGTAAAGGAACAAATTTCGCTTTTTGAACATATGCGACGATCTGAAACTGTCTCTTTATACACGGCGGCGTTGTTTTCTACCATTGTTAGGTGTCCATAGATGAAAGATCTGTCGCTGGAGGGCGCTCTCTAACCCCGTGCGACGGATCCTCCAGTCTACTGGTCTAATATAAAAAACACTGAAATTTCAAGTTATTGGTAAAATTTTGGTTTCTTGTCAATATTTCACATTTTCAAGAATTTTTTGTTAACATTAAACAACATTCTGAAAAAATCAATACATGTGAAGGATAACACATTTGCATGGATCTCCCTTATTTTAGAGAAAATATGTAAAAAAGCATATTTTTTGGTCAAAAATCTCCCTTGTGACCGTATTCTTTTGGGTTAAGTATCTCTTTTCTTTATACACACACTATTAACATATATTTGAAGCTCATACCAAGTATCTCAAAGACCCTATACAACGAAATGCTATTTCTAGAGCCCTTTTCAGGGTTTTTCCCACAGACTATAAGGGAGCGTTTAGTTAGTACGGCCGGGGATGGGTAGGCAACATCCAGGAGGGGAGTCACCTCAAATTTGAAAACTGCAAAGGGGGGTCATGTATTGGCAACTCTGGGGCTTGTCTTATTGTAAATCGAGCTCACTGAGGGCAATGAACAATTCCCATTACTTACATATTAGAGATATAGCAAGTTTTATCAGGGAAATTATTTAACAGTTACCTGTAGACTACTAATACCATGAAAAGTGAAATTATACTTTCAGGTGAAATTCCAATATCGTAATTGTTGTCAACATCTGAAATTTTAAATACCCTATTTGAATCAAGTACATTTGTATCAATTATCAAACACCTATAAAAGCACAAATTAATTTAGTTTAGCATTGTAAAAAAATTATTCATATTTTCCTCATATTAAAGCTCAAATGTATAGTGGATGAACATTTTCAGTGAAATTCCAAAATCAGATTTCTTGTACATATAATATGCACCTTTAACCATCACATTCTAATCAAGTACAACTATACTTAATAATTCAACGTCTGTACTTGTGGGGCCAAACCAGATTAGCGAAAAGCTATTTTTTGGCTCCTAAATTGCCATTTCTTTCCTTTTTCAGTAATTTGTAAAACGTTTATAGTAGTTGTTATTATTATTTCTTTATGGCAATAAATGAATGAATGTACATGCACAAGTAAAGCACTTTTTTCATTGGAAAAAAATTATGCAAAATTTTATCATAGACTCCCAATATAGTGGATGAACATTTTGGTGAAATTCCAAAATCAAATTTTTTGTCCTCATACCAGTTGTAACAACTCTATTCCAATTAAGTACATTTATGTCAATTATCAAATATCTATAAATACATAGGTATAGTTTTGTATTGAAAAAGTATTATGTAGTTTTCTCATAGACTACCATGTACAGTGAATCAATATTATCAACAGCTGATTATCAATTAAATCCAAATATCAACATTTTGTACACACACGCTTGTGCAAAAATATTGCGATCCACCTGTAATTTCTGTCCAATCCCTTTTAGGGGTACTTTCAAAATTATAGCAAGTCAGAAGGGCAAATTTGAACATTAACACCTTGTGAGATTGTAAGGAGGGTAATTTGAAAAAATCTGAGAATCTTTTTTTTATTCTATCGCCCCCTCCAGAAGAGGTGTTTGTGTGAGCACCTTTACTATAGCAATGTGGGGGCATGGATGGGGGAGCGGTCATGACATTTTTGTCATCTTAAAAGGGGGTCATCAATTTTCTGGTGCAATGGGTAGGGGGTTCACTTATTTGACTGATGCGCATGAAGAATTTGCCCGCCCATCCCCGGCCATAATAATTGAACGCTCCCTAAATGTGTCCTATGCTGAAAGTAAAACAAACAGCATCACAGACGGATATGTACGAAGTTGCATCGCTCCCCATCGTATATTAAAAGCGGCATGCGAAATTGTAATATAAATCTCGAAATAAAAAATGTGCACAACATCATTTCAGCCATGTAGCTTAGTTATCTTCTAAAATTCCATCGGGGTTCCATACATAAACCCTTCACAGTTCATTTACATAGGTCACACAACAAAACTCTTCTTCGAAGATGATTCCTTTGGTTAAACCATAGACAGTAGAGGGGGGAACTACTGTACTACTGTCTATGGTTAAACGATCCGTGAACCAAAATGCGGATCACGGCCGTAAGTTGCATTGAGCAATACCTAACATTTTCATCAGTTCTTTTTTGGACAACATGCAAAAAGATATTTCTAATAGGCAGAAAGAGTGATAAAGTCTACAGGATTGTGGAACGGCTGTAGTAATTTTGCACATTATTTCATCTTATGAAGCTGAGATACTATCGTTGTATTATTGGTAGAAACACAATTTTAGCCGGCTTGTAAATTTGTGTCGACTCTGAACCCCTTCCCCTAGACATTATACAAATTAGGCCTGCCCAGGGCTAACATATTGCGTGTGTACTTTAGCTTGAGAACGCAACTGCCAACTCACTGACGACCTGAACTCTGTCGCGTGAACGTTATAATAGTTCTCCATGGAGAGTGTGGCAGATTTGATTTCAAATGACACGTTGCTGTATCAGACATGCAAATATAAAAATTTTTTTGTTAAAAATTTGACAAGAAGTTATGATATGAGATGTTAGGAGAATGATTACTGAAGTTTGTGCTTAGTCACCAGCGTTAAAGGTCAATGGTTCTGACCACTAGGTACAGTCACCGTTATTAAACAAGTATTAAATAGACATAATTCATCTCGACTTCCTGAAGAAGCCGCTGCCGATTAAGAATGTTATGTGTAATCAGTGATATACCAAAATATCGCGATTTTCTCAGTAAATTGACATCATATTTTCTTTTTTTGTGATTCTCAGCTCTTCCAGCACAACCAGCAAATCCCAAACTGCCTATGTGGTCCACAATATTTTCCCTGGATAATGTCACTGCCATTTGATATACAATGTTCTAACAATGCTCTTACAATTCTTAAATCCAGTATCTCTAGGCTACCAAATTTATCCAGATAACTTGACACATGTAATTTTTAAGAAAAAACTGAAAGTGTTGAACGCTCAGAATCATACCTTGATAGATTTTATTGATATTAGAAAATGCAACGTTACTAAGCTGCAATACAAAAGGGAAATTTTAAGTTAGTAATATACCATCAGCTCCAGCTTATGGTGTGTACACTTTACAACTCCTGCGATGAGATACAGAGGAATCTTGAAGTAAAAGCTGCCAGTATCTTAGAGATACTATGATAAAAATACATCACTCAGTCAAACCTCCCCTACTTGACTGGATAGTACTTCACTCCTGGCATTACACAAAGCATTTCAAACAGAAGGTTAGCTCCTACCAAGGCTGTTGTTCCAGTTGTATCATATGGAGGTGATACCTACAAGATTACAAAACATAGCAATATTTTGGTCAGTGAATTCATGTTATGTCTCGGTAATAACAGTGTACCAAATCCAACTTGTCCCTCTACAGGTCAGTATTTAAAAGCAGCCGAGATAGTTTAACAGTGTTACCTAGTGATGACGCACATCACCGGTATACAAAACAGACTGTCACATTGAGAGGGCAGTATTTACAGTGAACAGATACCGATGAGGAAATTAAGATGACTTCATCAAGTGTGAGATGTAAAATTGAAATAGCATTTAACTGTGTCATTCCTCACTAAAAGTGACTTTACCCTTTACCTTCCGAGTTCATATTTCACCATCAGATCAAGTTGGTTAAAACTAGTAAAGCAAAACATGTCCCATATGGTGCATTTTAACAACGACTTGAAGATTTGAATGTCCTGAAGACGAAGATACTGTAAACATGATTTTTACAGACTAAACCTGCCATATCAATATGGTTTTGACAGATCTGACAGATCAGGCACACTGCAAGTCTGACAGATCAGACACACTGCAGGTCTGACAGATCAGGCACACTGCAAGTCTGACAGATGAGGCACACTGCAAGTCTGACAGATCAGACACACTGCAGGTCTGACAGATGAGGCACGCTGCAAGTCTGACAGATCAGGCACGCTGCAAGTCTGACAGATGAGGCACGCTGCAAGTCTGACAGATGAGGCACGCTGCAAGTCTGACAGATCAGACACACTGCAGATCTGACAGATCAGGTATGCTGCAGGTCTGACAGATCAGGCATGCCGCAAGTCTGACAGATCAGACATAATTTTTTAGAAGGATAACATTAATGAACGGAAGAAATGTTGCAAAGATTCAACACGACTTTTCTCTGTTTCCTTGCTAAAAATAATGCCATATACACACTGTACCACATGCAAAGCAAATCAAACAAATGTTAAGCTCTTACCTCCACTAAGTCACCACCAACGATATTCAGGCCTCTGCATCCCCTGATGATTTCTACACCCTGTATTGGAGTCAGTCCACCAATTTCGGGTGTGCCTGCAAAAAAAAATTCCTCAAAGTTTTAATACTTGAAATTGCAATGATTCTGCAATTGCAATGATTCTGCAATTTCCAGTTTGTCCAAGAATGGCAGCCATCATTCAACAAACACTTTTTCAACTAAGGCCACATGCATTGCCTATCAATGGTGTACATTAAGGTAGAACACGTCTCGGGGACAGATATTCAGACTCTCAAACTTTTACAATTCTTTTCTGATATACCACTTGTGGGGGTTCATTTTAAAGCTCTTGGTGCCTAAGAAAACTTTTCACCTGCTTAGAGTTTTGAAAATCGAAAATTTTAATTTTTTATTATAGAGTTAACACAGGGATGGCCGCCATTTTGAATTTTAAATATCAGTAAATCTTGGATTATTTGTTTCTCTAGTGCCAAAATTTGCAAGGTGACCCAAGATTTTTATTCATGATTTTCAAAGAGAATGGTTAAAAGGTTCCCTATGGAAATATTCACCAAAAGTTTAAGGCTTTCACTCTCGAGGCGCATACTACCTTAACACCTTCAGATCAGAATAAAGGTATCACATCAAGCACACATTTAGAAAGTACCATTAAACACTTAACATAATCCATGGTGTCTCACTGTTTAAATTGGCCACTTTCAAGACTTATCCTTACTTCGGAGTGTTTTTGTGAATATGTATTGTTTAAATTAGCACTTTACTGTGGTCTGTATTAAGGTGGTTGGAAATACCTGAATGAAGTGCCATGCAGTCTATAGTTGACTGTATGATTATATAAGCCTACATGCAACTCCTGACATGAAAAAAGGTTTTGTAACTGAGATACTGTACATATATCTGTCATTGCCACTAACACCAATCTATTCAAATGACAACATGAAACAGAACTTTTGTGTGTTATTGACAGCTTGTTTCATATACTTATAGTAAAGTGAGAGTAAAGAAAAGAATCCATGAAACATGAATGGCTCATTCATCTACAATGAATGAGCAATCAACTTGACAACATCTGTTGTGTGTCTGTCACATTAAAGTCATATTAAACTGTCTTCCTACATACAACACTAAATTTATTACAGAGATACCTTTGAATCAAATGGTCCATACATGTATATCTCCTGCATGGACCTTGCATCCATAGCACAAGCTAAAAATAGTGGTCATGTTACATTGTAGCGTGACCTTTGACCTTTCATATTCAGTCAAGCATTGAATTGTATTGCAATTTATAGAATATATTTGACACCAATAAATCTTCTATTTTGATTCTACTTGGGAAGGTTTTAAAGGGAATAGAAAATTCAGCCTAAGGCAACAAATGATCACACTGAAAATAAGGGTAATATACTTGTCTTGCTTAAAGGAAAAAGTTAGTTGGCAGCTGGGACTAATTTGGAAACTCCTATATTTTAGTCTTTGTATACTTTGTAAGTATTCCGGGGTAGATCCACAAAAAAGAATACCCCTGTCACATTACTAATACTTATAACTTTTTTACAAAATCAATATACCGGTAGTTAAACCTAGTTTCTTATTGATCCATTCCATTGGAAGATGGGGATGAAAGGCATAATGATAGAGGTGTGTGACAGTGATTTACCTGTCCCTGGTGCAAAGCCAGGATCAAGAGCATCGATGTCAAAGCTGATGTACACAGGACCATCACCCATCTGTTGGCGTACCTCCTCCATGAGCGGGGTCAAGGATTTGTGCCAGCACTCCTCGACCAGTACAACTTTAAAACCCTGGAAATTTAGAGAAGAAAACAAATCTCTGATATTTTGAAGTGAGAAATGCATACACATGCCTACATGTAGCTGTGGATCCACAGCTGTGGTGGGTACAGACGGGATTCCTGCCTTTTACTGGCTGGTTTTGACTTTTATGACTTTTAACCCCGCCACCACAGCTATGGGAACTTCCATAGACTAAGGTCCAAATCCGCCTGCAAGCATCCTTTGTGCAAGTTTGTTCGACAATATTTTGAAAAGTTTCTATCCGAATTACAAATTGCCAACACTCATCAACACGTTAGGGACTCACCATGACTTGTAATTCGCTCAAAATTCACCAAAATATCACCTTTTTTCTAGCTTTACCCGACATGACTACCTGGAGACTGCCATTTCTCTAGCGTACAACTGTTGGTCGAGGCTTAGTGCAGCACATCACGACAGTTCGGTGACCTCTCAACTTCTAAACACAACTGAGTGATTCATTGTGTGATATCGATGACTGCCATTCGTCTTCTGGAAATTACCAGTCTCACATAACTGAAATCAAACTTTTACTCAGGGAAAAAAAGTTAAGTCCTAGAATCAGTGGTTGTTCATGGGACGTAGATGCAGGGCATATAATCTCAATTTGTGTTCAGAAATTAAGAGGTAACCGATCCAAAAATACAATATGCAAATTCCAGTATGATTTGAACAAACCTTACTGGGGCCAATCAAAGTTAACTCAAAACCAAGTTTCAAAGCAATTGGGCAAGCAATTTCGGAGGAGAAGACTTTTTAATGAAAACAAGAATGAAAATTGTCCCAAAAATACAAGTATGCAAATTTCACTACAAGTTAAACAAACCTGACTTACTGGTAGGTCACCACTGACAACCTGAATACCAAAGATTATACCAATCAGCCGAGCAGGTTTAGAGGAGATTTTTTGACGAAAAGCACAACAATTTTCCTCAAAAACACAAATATGCAAAGCAGGTTTTAGCAAAAAAGGGAAAAATTGCCCAAAAATACATGTATGCAATTCTGCCAATATTTGAACAAGTCTGACTCGCGTCAGGTCACCCTAAGAACCTGCACACTAAATTTCAAAGCAATGGAATCTGCAGTCTTTGTAAAGAAGCTGAATGTGGACAGACCTCCGTGACTTTGACAGCGGAGCTAATAAGGCTGACGATCACAACAACGTGTGATTTTTCAAAAAATATGAGATAGGATATTTCGGGGGGAAGTTATATACACAGCTTTTCATGCCAAATCGTAAAATAAATGTAACATGGACACAGATTTTATAATGTTGTTGGAAGGTTTGCAGTCATAGACTAGACGATGTCATGACAATAGGGCTGTATGCAAATTGTTTTCTCGTTAATATGCAAAAGTAAATATTTGGCTGCAAATTTACGTACCATTTTTTGAAAATTACCCATTCAAGTACAGCAAAAATACATTTTAATAGGGAACTGTTGATGTTTCAAACAACACTAAAAGGCATATTTATGGCTAAGACTATAAGCTGCAACAACAGCCATGCATGCAACACTGACAAGATTTGTGCACATTTCAAGCAACAGTGTCTGATGTTGCACATGTGTACAGCTATATTTAGGAACAAACCTGTACCTGCAAACAGCTCCATTCACCCTTAAAGTTCCATAAGCTGTATCTTTGGCTATTTTTTCAGAACTTTTGTTTTTCCCTACACTTTCTGCATTGAATCCCTAAACTGTAATTTAATGCCAAGTATTTAGCATATCAACACAACCTATATGAGTATAATCTCCATCGTTATTGTTGAAAATTGTATTCAAGTCCGGACTAGAATTCATTTGTAAACAATAGACAATGATCACTACACACATACAAGCTGTGTTGACAAAAAGAGCACTCGAAATTTCAGCATGACTAATGGGTTAGGGTCAGACATGGTACTTGATATACGGAAGCAGCTCTAGAATACTGAAAAACTTGCCACAAGTTACAGCTTATGTGCCTTTAAATAGGCCTTTCTCATGACTCCTGACTCCTTATGTTGTGGTATTTTTTTGTGGAATATAATACTCAAAGTTCTAGATTTTCCTGCAAAACATGCTAATTTTTATTTCAAAAGTATTCCTACATATCAGCGAAAAATTCATTGAATATGGTCACTTGTCTCATTGTTCCAATCAAACTTGATTCACACAATCAAATTCCAAGCTATAAGGTCATGTAGGGGTCAAGGAAAAGGTCAACTGACAGAATCTTTGCCATGAGCACATGTTGCAAAAGAACCAACATCGAAACTGCGCAGTCCTCACCTGTTGTACTTGCCACTTGTGAAATTCAGGGTTCTGGATCGACCCCCGTAATCCAATTTGTACAACACGTTTACAGTCCAGCAGTCCATCATCGACGCATCGTCGGAACGGCGTACCGTGTGCAATTTTTTCACCTAACATTAAATCACTCACATCAGCATGCGCATCTATGTGGACAAGACCAACTGGGCCATGTTTTTCCTGATGAAAAATTGAATCACTTATCTCTGTGTGTAATATAACTATCAAAAACTACACATAGAAATCAGTGTGGTATGTGTTTTGAGTAACGCTGTGCTTTATAGTCTTCATAAACATTAAAGTGATACTAATGTACATATGAGAATGATAAATCAGGTACTAATAATTCATCATTTGGATTCATTTGTCATCCTCAGGTCACGTTTGTTACTTGGGAAATCAAGAAAATGTTCAACTGTCACATATTTTTTCAAATTTAATTAACAACTTTAAAGACCGTACTTCCATACAAATCCCTAAAAGTCCACAATAACATGACATGTACCATGGAGGTACACTTCCATGTATTGTGTGTTTTGCTCAAGGTGGTAAGCTGGCCAGTCATTTTACCAGGTTTCCCCTTAGTACACCAATGTAACCAGATTATAGGGGACAGCAGAAGTTGTATCACTGTTTCAAAAACATTTATCAATGTTCCCCATCCTTTGCAAAATTACAGAAGTCTTTATTGCTTTATCATAGTGAGCAGACAATTTTTAATATGACTTTCAGTATTTCACTTTTTCGGCAGGGACAGCTATCATTGATATTTTTCACATATTTTTGTTTATGGCCAAAAGAATATTCTTCTTCCATTCAAATGTGACTAAATTGACCACAAATATATTGCTAAATTTGAAGCCTTGTATTACACAGTCATATTTGTTTCAAAGTATTGTTTGTTGTCTCATCTAGCTGCTTCATTTCATTCATGCAGCCTCTGTCTTGTGCTAATTACGTCCTTCGTTGTGGTGTAAATTTTGTTGCTCTAACTTACCGCAACAGCTTTTAGTACTGGATATGACAGTGTATGATCGCCACCTAGAGTCAGCGGCTTGCAGTTGTAAGGCATAATCTTGGTTTTATAGTACTCTGTGATGTCTTGGCAGGCTTTCTTCAAGTCATACAGGTTGATATTGGCATCACCGATGTCAGCAACTTGCAAGGTTTCGAACGGTGCAGCCCCTAACAACATAGAAGATGAGTGAGCTACTGGTGTTTGTCAATACAAGGGAAGAATGCTAGATGGAAAGATTTGCAGCTTTGGGGCTGGTCCTCGCGATCTTACTCTGACAGCAGGAATCATCAGCCGGCAGAAAAGGTGTCATGGACAGCGCCCTCAAGTGACGGGAGGATGATGTAAATTCATCAAAAACCATGCATGCATCTCCTTCTATAGGCTCTAGTTTTTGCTTAGCTGCCAATATTTGCTTTATTTGTTAATACTTTTTGGAATTTCTATATCACTGTGATTTTGATTTTTGGTGCACTTTGAAAAATCTGAGCAAACGAAAACAAACGTCAAGGACAGTGTGCTCATATTCGGTTTGCATTGATCTATCAAGAAATATTTAAACCAGAAAAACAAGAATGACAAAAGTAAATAACTGCTGACAGTCTGCTGCAAAGAGAAAAGATGATTATTGTACCTGTTCCACCATTGAACTCTCTGATGAGGACGGACTCCGTCCGGATCTGTCTGGGACCCAGTCTTGTACCGGAACGATTGGATACGCCAATATCCAATGGAATGCCAACATAACATACATCCAGTCCTATTTGTGAAATCAGAGACAAAAATCCTGTCAGATTACCTGCAGCCGAAAACGTTACTGATCTATAAAAATGTGAAAGTTCAAAAAATGCATTCACCGGAAGAAAAGCATTGATACAGCAAGTTCATCAAAATTTGACAGATTTTGACTAAATTCAACTTGGTGTTTGAGAGCTGAATGAACTTGAGTGAAAAAAGATTGATGAATGTCTTTGAACGTTTATACCTTGGAAAACAAATTATACCCACCGTAACACTGCACCTCTCATGTACATGTAAAGTGAATTTCAAAAAAAGCGTGGAATTACAATGTGCTTGGATGATAAGAAAAACATTTCTGGCCATAGAAAACAATGCCACCTGCTTTCATTACAAATGTTATACTTCGACAAAGTTTGCAACAATTTAACCCAATACCACGTTCACTGTGCCATAGCTAACATTGTCAGTGTTGCTGCGCTTCAGTTGAAAAACTCACCCGTACACTGACTGTTTGAACATTCTTGCCTTTATCACATTCCCCGTTGATGAAACTGCACAATACGCTAATGATTGGATTTTTTCTCAGTAAAGTATGTATGAGTCAATACATCGATTGGTGTTTCCTACACTCGTGTTCTTTGAGTGAGAACAGTGGACGTCGTATTGGGTTAAATTGTTGCAAAATCTATCAAAGGAGAACGTTTGCAATGGATGCAGTTGGAGTTAATTTCTATCACTGGTAAATTTCTTAGTTACCTTGAATGATAACGAGTATTGGACCTGATTTGATGTCTATTTCTAATCAGCCTAGCACATTGTAATTCCAAGCTATTTAGAAATTCACTGTAATTCACATGATTTATACACTCGCACACTATAAGGAATAATGTCTTTCAATCTGCACCATAGATGAAACATCTTCCCTGTCAAAAGTTCAGAGTCTGAATCTGTCCCTGAAATGCATTCTATTCTCAAAATCAGTTCTAGGTAGTTCATTTGATTGGCTGCATGTGTGCTGTCATCTTTTACATCATACCTTACCTTGGGCATCTTCCTGAATGGGCAGTCTAAACATGGATGCTATTCCGCCAGATCTAGCCATGTCAAAGCCACTCAGAGGCTTGTTGAATTTTTTTAGCTTTCGTGCTGATGTCGCCATGTTCCTCGATAGTTGACTTTTACATGGCGTGGTTGCCAATCGTTGAAACAACAAAACTACTGACTTCTGATAAGCCATGATGGGAATGGAATTTCCGCAGATGATCAAACGACAGTATATATCAAAAGTCTGTTATTCAGGCACTGCAGGGAAATATCAGAAATAACAATGTCACTATTAACCCTGAAATATGTAAATGGACGATTGCAGTAGTACATCGAGCACCATGCCCCAGACGATGAGCAGGGCAAAGGTTGCAATGCATCAATAACCCCCCAACCCTAAAAGATAATTATGTAAAATTCAGGTCAATAGTTGTTATGCCAGGAAAAAATAGTGTCAGTGACACTGTACTCCCATTTGATGTATCTCATAAGTAAATATTTTCTAGATGGATGCGCAAAAGGGGAAGTAATTGAAGTGCCCAACATGTGAATTGCACCATGGAGATGTTTGGCTCCTCGATTGCACGATGGTGTAGCTTATATACTGTACATTTTTGTTACGGAACCCTTTTTTACATGAGTCATGTGAGTGGGGCTCGGTGGATCATAAAGCATTGATGAGTATAGTTGAGTCAAAAACAGGGAATGTCACTGCAAGCACACTGACAGGAGAAGGATGTGCTGTCACATATAGGCTTTCAGAAAGATACCAATGAGACGGGATATATGTTGGTCCTATCAGTATTTCCCAACGGAATGCTGGAAGATGTGGCAGAAGATTAGCACAATATATTTGCATAACAAATGACTTGCTCAAAAAATGTAAATTGACAGCATATATAATGCATGTCCAAGTAATACAAAATAAACACTAATTTAAAAAAAATCGTATAAATTTATCATATTTAAATATGAGGTAAATCATATGAGGACATGTCTTATTAAGAGTACTATATATGTGTACACACACACAGACACACACAGACACACACAGACACACACAGACAGATATATATATATATATACATACATATATATATATATATATATATATATATATATATATATATATATATATATATATATATATATATATATATATATATATATATATATATATATATATATATATATATATATAATATATATATTGACTGATTGATTGATTGATTGTAGTGGCTATCTGTTTCCAAACTTCCTACATTTCAAATGCAGACCACACAGCACACTGGCCATCGTGTATAAATTCACAAGCGACTGTGGTCCAGGCTTTATGGGTACATGTGAATTGCAGAGGGTATAAATGTCAGTTCGATCATAGACCTTAAAAACTGTTTTTAAGGTCTATGGTTCGATGCTTGACCTATCAACCTATTGCTGTGTGGCAAAAATTTGGGAGATCAAGATGCTGCAGTGAAGAAACAAGATTTATTTAAAGGCCTGTGCACTGACTGATGCTCACAGCCAACCCCCTTCCTATAGTGTACTGTTTAGAGAGACTGCTGAGGCAGTAGTGACCGTGCATGATCAAGTAACTGTGCAATGCTACAGCTGTAACTATATTATAATGACCATATTTCTGAGGGTCTGACCTACAACTGATCATCATAGAAATATTAAATTTTATCAACAGTATTCATATTCATAAATTTGATTTTTTTTTACACTCTTGCTACGACTAATTATTCCTTATTCCCCTGTGAGAAAGGCTGCAGTGTTCAAATCATGGGTCAAAACAGGGCAGATATATCCCAGCCAATTTTGTTTTGTAGCATCTCCTCTTTGTAGGGCTGTATGTTACTGGCTATGCCTCCCACCACAGAAAGCCCACAGACGCTTGTGGTTCGATACACAGTGATTGCCGCTGTGCCAATGGTATGCATTAGAAATGTATTTCTAATGCATACCAAATAATTTCTAATACAGACCAGCAGCCATCCCCGGGTATCC
This sequence comes from Ptychodera flava, assembly GCF_041260155.1. NCBI lineage: Eukaryota > Metazoa > Hemichordata > Enteropneusta > Ptychoderidae > Ptychodera > Ptychodera flava. Next base: position 13,353,647 of record NC_091945.1, on the reverse strand, counting down.
AACCACAAGTGACGGTATACTTCCCTGGTAAGCTAAGAGCTAGGGTTGACATTTTATTGTATCTGCATGGCAGGGCTGTGGGTATGGGCCTGCCGGGCAGAGGTACATGTATGTTTGGCCAACACCTGAGTGTCAATAGCCATACACTGGAGGGTCCATTGACACCCGGGTGTCAATAGCCAAGAGCTGACCCATATGGCTATTGACACACCCCCACCCCTACTGGAGTCCTGAGTTTCAGAATCGAACAAAGATACATTGTCCATTTTTTATTTTCAATGAGTTGATGCTACTTTTTTCCATGGTTAGAGTTATAATGTTGTAGAAATATGTCAAGCTATCGACTCCTTGGTCATGAAGTTGGCTATTGACACCACTGTGACGCATTATCTTTCGATTGTAGCCATGCGATGCGCTTTGTGAATGATGAAGAATGTTGGTAGGCCTACTATGAGTACTCATTTTCTAGCACTATCACTCAATCTTTTGCAATAGTTGTTTTCCATTTATGCTTGTTCATAAATAGCACATTAATTATTAAACCTCCATAAGCTGTATCTTTTGACTATTTTTTCAGAACTTTTTTTTTGTGGTTTCCCTACACTTTCTGCTTTAAATCCCTAAACTGTAATTTCATGCCAAGTATTTAACATATCAACACAACCCATATGAGTATAATCTCCATTGTTATTGTTGAAAATTGTATTCAAGTCGGGACTAGAATTCATTTGTAAACAATAAACAATGATCACTACACACATACAAGCTGTGTTGACAAAAAGAATACTCGTAATTTCAGCATGACAAACGGATTAGGGTCAGACACGGTAGTTGATATACAGAAGCAGAATACTGAAAAACTTGCCACAAGTTACAGCTTGTGTCCCTTTAATAAATATTTATATTTCCATCTGGTGGTAAAATAGTATTTTCAGAATTAAGTGTATTGCTACTGTTCTTGTATAAAACACCAAGGGTGGACACAAACCGGACACCCAAAAGAAAACTGCTCTATACGTCAATCAAATTCAAACGGCAACTGTCATTGGACAGCTGGTGTATGATTCATCGCAACACGTATGGCCTGTATAAACAGCTCGCACTCCAACCCTAATAAAAATCATTGAAATATACCAACAATGACCAAAAAGATATTCCATACTTCACATATTGTTAGACAGGTACTAGGTTTACTAGTACCGGTGTTTACTAGTGTACGGTATGTATTACGTCTTACTTTAACACCATGAAACTGTCAAAAACTGCGAGATCATTACTTCTGAATTGAAACACTGTAGCATCGTTTGCAATGTTATATTTGTACACAAATAAACAAGAAGCCTGAGCCCCCTGTGGGCTGACTTGCGGTGAGGGGGGAACAGGAGGGGCACAGTCCCTCGTGGGCTATTCAGCTCTGGGACTATTCGCCCCATAGATGAGTGTACATAAGCGAGAAACAACCCAAGTCAGGAAATGAAATGGCTATTTCGTATAGGGATTGTGCCACCATGTCATCTTCGACGTTCGATTTTACCGTGAAAAGTAGCAAGTTCATCTATCATGTAACCGTCGACTGTTCCCTATCATTCTCAAAATTCATACCTGGTACTTAATTTGCTTCACAAACGCTCGTTTCGTGTGATTTTCGGCCGAATTCGACGGACATATCGCTAAAACATAAGCGTGAGCAACATTCTGGTCACCTCACAGTGGACGTTGGGCACCTCCACTTTACTGACGTTAGCGCCGCGTACCCATGAGGGGTGACTGGAAGGTTGTTCATGCCTTATGTTTTGGCGACGTGTCTTCTGAACTCGGCTGAAAATCACACGAAAATTCATACCTCACTATACTTGATCTGCTTACAAAATGCTCATTTCGTGTGATTTTCGGCCGAGTTCGAGAGACACCTCGCCAAAACATAAGCGTGAGCAACATTCCAGTCATCCCTCATGGGTAGGCGGCGCCAACGTCAGTAAAGTGGAGGTACCCAAGAGGTGCCCGGAATGTTGCTCACGCTTATGTTTTGACGATGTGTCCGTCGAATTCGGCCGAAAATCACACGAAACGAGCGTTTTTGAAGCAAATTAAGTACCAGGTATGAATTTTGAGAATGATAGGGAACGATCGACGGTTACATGATAGATGAACTTGCTAATTTTCACAGTGAAATCGGACACGGAATGTGACATGGCGTGGTTTTTATAGCCATTTTGTTTCCTGACTTGGGTTGTTTCTCGCTTATGTACACTCGTCTATGGGGCGAATAGTCCCAGAGCTGAATAGCCCACGAGGGACTGTGGGAGGGGTGTCAATAGCCTTGAGAAGCCGTATATGGCTATATCGGCTATTGAAAACCTAGCGTCAAAAATTCCGCCGCCCATAAATGCACCGGGGTGTCAATAGCCAACCGGCCATGTCAATGTCATACGTCCTTGGCTTTGTAAATTGTTCGCATAGTTTGAAACGCATATATGCCACAGCCAAATGGCGTTACGCTTACAGCACATAGCCAGTACAGTGCAAGCAGAGCATGTCCGTTTGTTGTAAAGCGGCTACGCGTCTGATGATGGGGTAATTGGCCTTCAACGATACACATACATATTAGGTACGACTACTAGATAGCACGCCAGCCCGGCCCTGCAGCTTGGCCCCGTGTCCTGAGCAGTGTGCGACTCGGTTGCAAACCGACAAAAACGGTACTACTACTAGGCTACTACTACCAATGTGCGGCATTCAGCACAGGCAAATGTAGCCAGCCAAACACGGTCATGGTACCGTGTCTGAGCTGCGGTTACTAACATTGTAACATAATGTGCCACGTTGCAACCTTACCTCAAAAATGAGGATCCTTTGTGGTGGAAACATGGAACGTTCCTTCACTATCCACTGCTACAGACAAGGTCGCCAGTTCTGAGGTCACGGCAGATACGAGGAGGTGATTGCGAGCGCCATCAGGCGACGACATTTCCTCATCCATCGTGATCGGTAGGGAGTCATGTTCATGGTCCACAGTAAGTGAGGCTACCCACAATTCTCCATGATCTGTACACACAGAGATCACTCACTGAACTGAAGCAAATTTCTTCTGTACACAGAACAACTCAGTCCATATTTCAAAATTCTGGCAACATAGTTCTGATAATCATAATTTTCTGATTTCTCACTGTGAATAATGAGAAGATCAACCCCTTTTCCGCGGAGGAGATAGCAATTTTGTAATTTTGTCGACATAGATTTTTGACAGCCATACACAATATTTTCAAGGAAACTAAGGGAATAAGTTGCATCTGTGTTGGCAAAAGAAAGGGTATTGATTTTTTTTAATGTTCGTAACAAAGGAAATTTGTATGTCTGACAGGTGGTATGATGAGACCATCTTAGTTGCTGATAACTTTATCTTGACAAGTGTGCAATTTTTAGCACCTCCAAACATCGACTTCTCATTCAATTTACTCTTGAATTTCAATCATAATCAATAATTTTGGAACATAGTTTTAACAAATAATCCTGAACTTAAATTGTGAGATAAAAATTGTTAAGAAACTGATAAAATTAAAAAAGCCTTTGGCAAAAAATGTCTGAGTGAACAATTCAAGGGGAATTGTGGGTAACCTCACTTACTGTGTGGTTGTGCCAGTGTTGCACAGTGCAGTCTCCGAGTCCCCGGGAGGGAGGCGAACTACCAGGCGCTCTAGAAAACGCCCTACTGTAGCGAAGTTAGTATTTCGTATCATCCAAACCTTATTTATTCTACACGTTAGAATTCTGGCTACAATACGAATATATGTTTATAAGGAATATGTGGGGAAGTGAACGGCAAGGCTTGTATCCATGATTCTGGGGACACTTTGGAGTAAGATCAGAATAGATCATAAGAAGGCTGCTAGATCAAGCAGGTGACATTCTGTAGTGACAGTATGCGCCTCGAAAATGAAAGACTTAAACTTTTGCTCAAAGTTTCCTCAAAGAAAATTTCATCTACTATTCTCCTTCAAAATCACGAATAGAAATCGGGGGTCACGGTCACCGTACAAATTTTGGTACGAGAGAAACAATTCAATTAGGCCTAAATTTAGGCCTACTCAAGATAAATTTTACCGATTTTGAAATTCATAAGTAGCCACCATCCCTGTCTAAACTCTATGGAGAAAAATAAAACTTTCGATTTTCAGAACTAAGACAGCCGCGAAAAGTTTTCTTACACCCACAGCTTTAAAATGAACTCCAAAAAGTGGTAGATCAGAAAAGAATTGTATATTAACTTTCTTGAGAGTCTGAATATCTGTCCCCGAGGCGCATTCCGTAGCCCTTCATTCATCCCACATATGTACATGTAAGGCCTTTAATCAGGCAAATTGTTAGAATGAAAATAGAGTCAATGCCTTACTAATTTAGATTGAGAATTTTATGATATTGACATTTCGAATTCCATTCATTTAAGCATAGACCCTCAAGAAAAAACACAGCATGATTTTGAAATATTCATTGGAGGCCCAATGGCCAAAACTATATATTTTGACATAAAAAGTGAAGTAATCTGAAATTAACAAAAAGTATAAATATATAAAATTCATGTAAGAATCAGCCAGTTTAGTATATCTTGCATTTTTCATGACATTAACGTTCGACTTCTAATAAATTATGTAAATTTTGTTCGCAAAATTTAGCTAAGGGGATGTCGTATATTCCAAACGAGTCATATAATTAATAACATCCACTTTTATGATATTAATATTAAACAATTTATCACATGTAAAGCCATGTCTGTGAAGGAATACTGTTCCTCAGATTTTTCTTGCGAACTAACCGATGAGCGAAACCGGCGAGCGAATTTTTAGCAGAGCAAACCTTATATATGACAATGTAAAGGTAAGGAGTTGGGAAGAAACAAACAGTGGTTATTTGTTGGACGTCATCGGAAGTGAGAGTCACGGTTTTCGCGGAGCAATATGACTTTGAGCCGAAGGGGAGAAATTTCTATCACATGAACACTGTTTGTACTTTTCGTTTATTGAGGAGGGAGAAAAATATTTCAGCAGATTGCAAAAATTTTGATACACAGTGTGTAGTCTTTCCATGAACATGCCATCAGTCATAACCATTAATTCATTATCGCGATGGTTTCATTTAAAGGGACAAAGTCGGACATTTTTCATGAATCTTGTTTGATACGAGATACTATTTAAGTACTTATATTGTTTTACATGTTGGAAGAAACTGAATGAATGGGTGACCATGCATATATTCGACCCCGGTTTTAGACACGATACATGAAACCATCGCGAAAATGAATTAATGGTCATGACCATTAATTCATTTTTGCGATGGTTTCATTTAGTTTGTCTAAAACCAGGGTCGAATATATGCATGGTCACCCATTCATCCAGTATATTTCAACATGTCAAACAATATAAGTAGTATCTCGTATCAAACAAAATTCATGAAAAATGGCCGACTTTGTCCCTTTAATTCGTCTAAAACCGGGGTCAAATATATGCATGGTGACCAATTCATTCAGTATCTTTCAACATGTCAAACAATATAAATAGTATCTCGTATCAAACAAAATTCATGAAAAATGGCCGACTTTGTCCCTTTAAAATTAACAAGGTGCAAATTAAGAAACTTGTTTTGGTTGAAATGTTCTATTTCAGTGAAAGCGTTTCGACTTGTCGATCTGTTTTGATGTGAAGGCGGAAAACTGAAGAGAATCAAACTGATGGTTTACCATGCAAGTGGGTTGATGATGTACTGTCAACACTGTCTAAAATAAATATGATACTGCTGTGTTCAGCACTGATACGAAGCCAAGTTCCGCTATATCGGATGAGGACAGAAATGAGGGGCTTGAACAATGGGAAATAATTGCAAAAATTAGCGGAGGTACAAATAGGCATATGTAAGAGGGCATTGAAAGAGACTATTACATGCCTCGACGTATTTCATTCATAGGATGATGATCATATTGATGATTTCACGACTGAGTTTTTCAGGTCTGGTTATATTTGAGGTGTATATGCGTCTTAAAAGCATTCCTATGATTTTATTAATATCTTTTTTTCTCTTCTTTTCAGCTAAATGTCTATTTTTCAGACAATAGTTTTAACGTTTATTGGTCCAACATTTCCATAGTTTCGTACATTTCCATAGTTTCGCACATTTAATTTAATTTTCCATTAATTTTGGAATAAATTAATCTGTTCAAAAAACTGCGCAAATATAAAGATAAGATGCGCCTCGGGGATACATATTTGGACTCTCGGATTTTTACCATTCTTCTCAGCGATCTACCACTCTTTGGGGTTCATTTTTTGCCTTGCAGTAAGAAACCTTTTCCACGTCTTATTTTTTGAAGATCAAAAATTGCATTTTTCTCCATAGAGTAAGCACAGGCATGGAGGCCATTGTAATTTCATATATCAAAATTTGCACGGTGAGCCCTGAATTTTACTTTGGATTTGGAGAGACAGTTGAAAGTTTCATTAAGGAAAGTCTGGGCAAAAGTTTAGTATTTTCACTTTCGAGGCGCGAACTACTAGGCCTGTGTTGGCGTCAGATTGTCTTGCAAGGAAATCTACTTACTAAATTACAATTTCAATGGAAAACAAACGGCTATGACACTCAATAATCCTCTCACGGACTAGAACAAACTTGATCCCGGGGATCAAGTCCCTGGCCTTTAAGGTGGCGTCGCACATATCACCCCGTGTTTTTCTCAAAATCACTTTTTTGTCAAGATTCATGCCATTTTAAGTAATTTGTTGTCCAAGATTAAACTATTGGTTGTCAAGCAGTCGTACATGGATAAGTTGGGTGATAGAGAAGGGTTAATGTATGCAAATTTATGCAAATCACCCGGTTTCCTGGCTTCTCTCTTCTGTCAATTTCAAGATTTCAACGGTTGGGTTAAATTTTGTGAAATTTTTCCATGATGTTCTTAAATAGTGTATAACAAAATGGTATTTTGTTGACAAAATGGTTATTTTCTTTGACAATAAAGTTTTTCCATTTTGAATTAGAGGCATTTTAATTTTGCTTATCATGATTTTAATCACTTTGGGTGTCAATTTTTCAAACCCTGCCTGTTTAGAATTATACTTATGCAAAATAAAATGGTCGGATTTTTTTTCTATATATATATACTCTTGTCTAAAGCGAAATATTAATTAAATTTCAGAAAATAGTATCAACTTTTTTACTTAAATTAATTTTATCATTAACACCAAAATTGAGGTTTTCTACCCCAAATATATACTCTCTTCATCCTTGAGTAAACTACTGCTACCATATTGAACATAAGATTCTCTGTCTTTTGAAAATATACAGTATGAGAGGGTTTCCTTGTCATCTTAGATGAGAAATATATAAATTCGAAAAAAACTATGTTACGTGCAGCGCCATATTAAGTAGCATTAAGTAGTTTTCGTACAAAGTATCCGTAGTGATAGATGAGCATTTTGTTCATGTATTGTAGCTGCACTTGTACGTTGTCACAAGGCGTTATTTGATAATTTGCCGGTCCCCGCATGAGTCACGACAAGCCTATCTTAATCTGCTTATCGTTATATATATATCTCTGCCTCGATCTCATAACTTGAGTCACGTGCCACAGATTTGCGCTCGGGTACACCAAAAGTGGCGCAAAAGACGGCGGTATCGACAGGACCCTGGTTTAACAAATGACAACTGATCACTCACTCGGTTTCTTCGGGAAAGTCCACTGAAATTCATCGTATGTAATGATTTACACGAGTCTCTTGACTTTAAATATGAAGTCTTATAACAGGAGTAAAGAGAATGCCGCTGTTTTGCGATTGGTAGCAGCATTGCATGTTCGATTATGTATTATTTGCGTAAAGGTCAGAGAAATGAGTTTTATTTACATAGACACAGTGAAGCAGTATGTCGACTGTCCGAACTCAGATTTGTATAAGTTTATTGTATTGTAGATATCAAGCCTCGACTTGATGAACATGTTTTCTTATCTTGCGATGTCCTTAATGATACCTTCGAGTCCATGATCATGATTTTGTTTCTGTACAGTGAAAAGAAATATCGAAATGGTGTATAACCCGTTTATGTGAGTTCCATTGAATTGCATGTAAAACGTCGCTTCTCACAACCTCAGTTTACAATTACGTTATTTGTTTCGAATCTCGCTCGTTTCAGAAGCAAGGATCACATGTCGGGTCTTTTCTTTTATGTTATCCGATTTACATCTTTGTGAAGTTCACCTGAAATGAGAGAACGAACTTCAAATCGATCAATCATTAGACAATTGTTTCGCAAAATTGTTCCGAAATCTTTGTGTTTGAGCTAATTAATTTACAAATTGCTATCAATATCGGGTGATTTTGAAAATCACATCATGCTGAGTCGAACATGCTTACGAAAACCATTTGCATGTAGTCCGCCATTTGCGCAACCGATTAATCCGGCTACCCCTATATCTCACATTGGAATGGTCGAGTCTTAACACTGCGGTAAAGGTGAAGCGAGATAGGACAGGACAAGATAAAGGATGATATTCCTTGGATATACAATATTCAGTAGGCGTTCCCCTCGGTAGAGGACAGCATCGCACCGAGAATTTCAGCGGCTCCAGCCACCCTGGTGATAGTGTTGTGAAGGACAATTTTCACCATGGAAAGTTTACTCAGATTTGTGATTTATTCAATTTTGTGTTCTTCAGGTGAGAAATTTCCCCTTCTGACATTTTACTTGCAAGTGAAGAGTCTATTGTGATGTGACAACGGCTACAGTAGCCCTTGGTGAATTTTGTAAATAGTATCGGTGCTGAACTCTTATAATATCATACTCTTGGTCGTTGCGCCATTTGATCTTAAAACTAGTGCCTACATATATCATGTAACCTCGACAAAATCAACAATTCCATTAACTGTGCTTCCGCATTCTAATTCGTGTTTTTGTTTTGGTTTGCCTTTTTCTTTCATTATTAGTAGTGCTTTCGCAGAATTGTCCCGCCGGATGGCGTGCGTATGGTGACCGATGCTTTCAGGCTTTTGAAGAATATAACGTAGTCACGTGGTATGACGCCCAACAGCTTTGCGAAAACAGAGGCGGTTCCCTCGCCACGATAGACTCTTTAGATCTCAATGTAGGTGACCGCGTTATATTTCACATAGGTTTGGCAGTTTCTTGAAATAATATGGCTCTCACTGACGATCAGGGCTTTGGTTTAAGAGCAAAAATGGACCTTGCCTCACGATTATTACATATGATTCATTTACCTCGTCTTGTATGATTTGTGAGATGTGCAATCTGGTCTTGTAGCGACATTACGCAAGTCAAAGTCAAATACCAAGCAAATTAGCCACCTAGAAAGTCATTAAATGCGTTTCCGAGGTAGATGTAAATCCTTGCATTTCTTCACAAAAAGGAAAGTAATTTTAGATACAATCACATTTAAATTGAACTGGTCATGACATTTGACTTTTGGATTTCAAAGAGCGTGTTGTACTGATAACAACATCGACAATAAGGAATTGTTTGCTTCAATCGCAGACGTATATCTACGCCCATCTGAATTTGATAAACAACCAGTACTGGTTTGGTTTGCATGATATCGGCACAGAGGGCGTGTTTGTTTGGTCAGACGGAACTCCTTATGATCCAAGTCAGGCGTAAGTTATTCTCAGACTTGGCGATTTTCCTTCCCTCACCTTTTCCCTTAAATAAAGTAACTTGTACAAATCAGAACGCAGGCTTCATTGGTAAATTAAATTCATCTTAAATATTGAAAACAATGTTTTTTTCATTTTTTTCTTTGGTTTGGGATACATATATTTCATAATAATAGAAATGTTATTGTTTTACGTTTTCGTGTTTTCTGAACAACATGTGTGTGTTTCAGTGTGTGTGTGTGTGTGTGTATGTATATATATATATATATATATATATATATATATATATATATATATATATATACCACATATATATACCACATATATATACCACTTATAGAAACTGGGCCAGTGGAGAGCCAAACGATTTCAATTCAAACGAAGACTGTTGTGAAATGACTGGTTATGATGGATATTGGAACGATAGAGATTGCAATGATGTAATTGTCTACGGATACATCTGTCAAATATATTCCGGTGAGTAAATATCTTGCAAGCGGAGGCATGCACACTAACCTGGACTCTCTCACAGCCCCTAGTTAGCCAACCAACTTTTTTTTTTTAAAAAATATAAATTTATTTCAACAAATTAGCAAGAAAAGTGATCTACATAACTGTGAATGCGTTAAAATTACAAAGCAACTTGTCTGGAAAAAAAAACAAAACAAAAAAAATCTGTCATTTAACTACAAAGATCATCATATAAATGCATTCAGGATGCATTCTTCTCCTCCAAGTCTTACAAGGCTTGCAAACTTTGTGATAAAATCCTCAGCTTTGTTCATCATTTTACAAGTGAAATATAATGTATTCATCCACGAGGAAAGATGACATTTTAATTGCATAACAAAGGATTGAAGGGAAACTTTTATCCCATCAAGAGTAACCAAATTTCGCATATTCCAAATTGTGTATTTTACCAAGGAAGTAAAACAGTAAATAATGTCAGATGTTGCGTCATTATCATTTTCGATTCCTGCAATTGCTAAACTTGATATTGATATTGTTATCAAAATTGTGTTTGTGACAAAGAAAGAAATACATTTCTGCCAGATATCTTTTACATATTTACATCCAAATAAGATGTGTTCCAGTGTTTCTTTTTGGCCACAAATATGGTATTTGCCATCACTTAAATTGAAAGTTTGGCAAAGCTTCCTGTGACTAGGCCTCTATGGAAAATCTTCCAATTTAAATCATTTACTGAATTGCTAACAATTCCTGCTGAATTCAGAAGACTGAAAAAAGTAGCTATGTAACTGTCAGTGAGACTTAGATTCTCAGCCCATTTTTGACCAATTTGACCTTTAACTGCATGCCATTTATTATCAAATAATTTCCACTAAAGTGACTTGGATTTGGCATCGCTTTCTGTCAGACCATAATCCTCTCTAAAATATCGTAGTTTTCTTCAATTTTGGATGTTTCAAGTGATGATTTGTTTACAGGAATCCTGTGAAGAGTGTTTCATACTGTCTTAATTTCCTCTTGCACATGTCTCTTTGTACCTGCTCTAATTTTTGCAATTATTTCCCATTGTTCAAGCCAGTCATTCCTGTTATCATTCCAGATGTCCTTATGTAAGCCCTAAAATTGTACTTTTTGACCATTTTTCATAAAAGAGGACGCGTCCTTCATTTTTAATATTGTCATTATACCACAGAACTTCACAAAGATGATTTTGTTTTGATGATGGTAAATTCACTCTTGTAAGTCTAAGTGACTTCCAGGTATTTAACATATTCCTATATACCATTGGGGTACGGCTGTTGTTTACTTTGAAATTGAGATTGAGATAGTGGTAATCACTATTCAGTTTATTGTCAAATTCGCTATGAAATATTTTGATAAGCTGGCCCATTTAGGTTTCCCTTTATCTGAATTTTTCTCAAATAATTTCATAAGCTACTTTAATTGGAGTACATTAATTTTTTCTTCAATGTCGACAACCTTTTTGCCATAGTCATCATATCTTAGAATGAAAATGCCCCGTTTTATAACTTCTCGTCTGCCTCTCCAAATAAAATTCCACAATTTACTATTTGCTTCATTAATAATTTCCTTAGGTACGTGATCAAATGATGCCAGGTACCATAATTTTGATGCAGCCAGCATATTAGCTACTATTGCCCTGCCTTTAAACGACAGATTTCTGGTATTCCAAATCTTAAGGCAATTCGTAAATTTTTCCATCTCTGTTTTCCAGTTTTCTCTAATTTTGTTACTGTTTCCAAACCCAACTCCTAAGATCTGTATAACATTGTTGGAAAAATCGATCCCTTTCACTGAATAAGTGCAATTTTTAAAACTCCCAGCCCATAAATCTTTGGATTCCTTCTTGTTCAGCTTTGCACCAGTTGTTTTTTTATATGTGTTAAATATTTTCAACGGCCGTGTAATGCTTTCTACATTCCTCAAGTACAGAGTCGTATCATCAAGCCAATCAGCTCTTGTCTTCAGCGACATGGTGATGCGCGCTCAACGGGCTTTTTAGCAAACGAGGCTCACCGAGCTAGCCTGGTTGTCAATGGGTTTATCAGCTATATAAGCCGGGCCCTGATCATTAGCCAGTGTGCTGCAGTGTGGCATGGTGGCGAAACTAGGTTACGCTCACCTGTTAAGAAGGAAACTCTGCGCTTAAATTTTTCAAGGTCAGGAAAGGGCCTCATGCCTTTGATAGCACACGTGGCTGTGAGAGAGTCTACAACGGTCCATGGATTTCAACTCAGTTATGCCTACCTATAGTATTGGATTAGTCGCTTTATTTCTGGGTCACAAAAGTGTTATTTAATAGTGCGTCTAACCAACCAGAAACATATTACAAATATTGACAGCAAACTTTGATTGTTCGAAAGTAATACATGAAAAAACCAAACAAGTGTCATGAATGGTTGACAAATATCGATCTTAACTTAGCGAAAACAAATGGAATTGCATAGGAGAGAGAAACGAGTTTCTCAAATAAGTTACCACTGATCATAATCATATATAAGACCTGCACATACATAACACGTCAATATTGATCGTAAATGTTGACAACTAAAAGATCTATTGTATTTCGGCAATATCAGTGGTATTTCTCGAAAAGAACTATCCATTGTATGTGTTTTTGTTCGTTTGTCCTTTTGTGAGACGTGCAATATTTTGTCATTCTTCTAGCCTACATACGCTTTCACTATAGGCAGCATTGTGAAGGATTTCATAACTCTCTCTCTCTCTCTCTCTCTCTCTCTCTCTCTCTCTCTCTCTCTCTCTCTCTCTCTCTCTCATAAGCAATTGTCCAGTTTCTACCAGCAGATGTGATGAAGACAACGGTTGGTCCTCTGTTGATGGTAAATGCTACAAATACATCAGCGATACAAAGACTTGGACGGATGCGCACAGTTACTGTCAGTTAATGGATGCGGAGCTGGTGACAGTTGAGAGCCAACCAGTTCAAGACTTCGTTGACAGCATATCAAGAACAAGACTTCGAAACCTGTGGATTGGAGCCTCGGATAGGGTAAGGGATGGGCCACTATATAAAAGGTCCTATCAAGGGCATGCTGTTTTTGACTCTGGAAAGATTTTATATTTTACAGAGTTGGCACTGCATGAATATTAATGGAAAAATAATTAACATTTTTTTCAGCTGACAATTGTGTGAATATTTTCCTTCAAGGAGCAACTGAAAGCCGCAAAAGTCTACGTGTTTATTGACAAGCCCAATGAATAGTCAAGGAGACATATTTAAAACTGTACATAATGTGATATTGTTTAAAGTCAAATGCGTCGTTCAGAAATGTCTATTGCAGCATGTTATACTGGCCGTAGATATACGTTTATGCACCATTGCAAATAAAAAATGAGGTACAGTTGTGTTCCCGCAGCCTGGAAGTTTCTCGTGGTCAGAAATGATGCTGGGCTATTGCAATTTGAAGACAGACTGGACCGAATCAGTATCCAATTACCATGATGTACATGTACACTGTCGATGTAGACTAATGGTAGCTTTAGAGATGGGCAGGTCAAGTTGCAGCTTGCGAGTTCTTGCTCAAGGAACCTAACATCATAAATTTCACTCCAAGCATGAAGTTATCTTAATACTTTCTAGGTGCATGAGACCCACGGTTTGAATTATAGAATCTTCTGTTTCATTTTTTCCAGGTGAGTGGCACCACTGGTTCGTTCACGTGGACTGATGGCTCTGCGCTGTCCTTCACAAACTGGAGGTCTGGAGAGCCCCAGACATCGTAAGTTACACGCATTGATCTACAAAAAATCTTTATTACGAGTAATATCTACATTTGTACACAGGTATTGCAAAATGTTGGGTTTTTACTATGGCGGCAGATTAAACTGTAAAATACATACAATTTCTGTATCATTCGCTCTTCTGTATCGTCTGATCTTTCATTCACCTGGCTCACGTGCGTTTCACCTACTGACACTCCGCAGTCAAGAATGTGCATTTCAACGGGGTGTCCGTATTTTCTTGGAAGGGCCATCAAAATGAATTACAAAGCCTTTGTCTTGCAAATAACATATCTATTAAGATTACAAAAGTTAAAAGAGAAATGCGTACATTTACACAATTCTGAACACCACTCATTTGTATTTGGCGTCCACAGATATAGCAGCAACTGCGCAGAAGTTGTCTATGGCTATGGCGGGGAGTGGAACACACAGGACTGTGGCATCAGCCAAGGATTCATCTGCGGCAAAGATGAAGGTGATACATCAACCAAGTATACAGCTACCGTCTAAACATTTTAACACAGGACTAACTGGTGGCGCTATCAACTTACATGTACCTTCATGTGCTTTTTTACTAATACATTATAATGGCCGAACCGAAGTTTATCGTCGCAGTGTTGTGAGATTTCAGACGCACTCTACAGCATACGTGTTTTCAATCTTATCGCTCAGCTACGATTGCTACTTTTGCTGTGTTTATAGAGTATAGCATAGTCTATCAAAGGAATACGGCTGATCGCTATGCCAATTCAGGAATATGGAATTACTAGTGTGAGACTCATAAACCCATAAACAAGGCATTTATGACATTATTCGGCTTATTCCTCTCAAGGTTCTTGCCCGTCGGGATGGATGATCTACAAGGGTTCCTGTTATCAGTTCAACTCCTTCTCCAGTTCCACCTGGACGGACGCCAAGCATACATGCGACGCCCAGGGCGCTTATATGATGACCGTGAACAAGTAAGTGCGTCAAATGCATTGGTGCTATTGAAGTACGAATTAATTAAATGTATGAATGCATAATAAATGCATATATTAGCGTCACAGCTTGGCGCTGTGTATTTTTCCAACATCAAGGTCGTTACCCGACACTTCGTGTCTCATTATGAACACACGAAAAGCTAAGTTAAGGCATTTGTGTCGATTAAGGTAGAACGCACCTCGGGGACAGACATTCGGACTCTCAAACTTTTACATTTCTCTTCTGATATACCACATGTGGGGGTTCATTTTAAAGCTCTTGGTGAAAGAAAACTTTTCACCGGCTTAGTTTTTTGAAATTCGAAAATTTTTATTTTTCGCCATAGAGTTAACACAGGGATGGCGGCCATTTTGAATTTCTAATGTCGGTAAATCTTGGGTTATTTGTTTCTCTAGTACCAAAATTTGCACGGTGACCCCCTATTTTTATTCTTGATTTTGAAAGAGAATGATTGAAAGATTCCTTGAGGAAAGTTAGAGCAAAAGTTTAAGTCTTTCACTTTCGAGGTGCATACTACCTTAAGAAGGATGGAATATGTACATCGAGTTTTGTGTGTATTCTATAGTAATGAACTGTGTGTATTTTCACACGCCATACATGTGCCACGATGTAGCAAACGCGGCACAGAGAAGTGTTTTAAAAACGAATTATTATTACGCGCAAAGGTTTACAATTCATTTCTTTCGATCGATGGCTTCACTTGGCTTGTGAAAGCAAACAAACTTGAAACTTTCATTAGCACGATACACTTTCAAGATTGCTTTCTTTGTAATAGAGTGATTTATTCTATTAAAGCCAAGAAGAAAATGATTTCCTCGTGTCACAGTTTGAGAATCTAAGAAGCGCCGGCGTTCAAAACATTTGGATAGGGTTATCGGGTAAGTACTGAATACAACAGTGTAAATAAGGTTTAAGAGGCACTGTCTGTAAAAACCTGCAAAAGGTGGCCAAGGTCAAATTTTCAATTCAGACGAAACATATCACATATGATAGGGCATAGTTTAACTAAGAAGGAATGAATTTTAATTTTGTTTAAACGGACCCATTTTGATGTTACAGGCCATGTCACGTGATATGGTGAGGACCTAATATTTCCTTACGTTTTCCCCTTTAACAAGTTGAAAATTCTGGAAAAATGCAACATATTCACTATATTGTAGATTTTTAACTAACAAAAAGTGATGTTTAAGTATATATATTTGTCATGAGTAAGGTCCCCTCAGCAAGTCCGTAACCTTATATTGACCTTTGACCCTTCTCTGCCGTAGAGGGCGCTCTAATGCCGGAGAAGTGAAATCTGAGCAAATTTCAGCATTAAAAACTTCCAATTTTTAAAATTAAAAATGGTAACCCTTGTGCGAGATCCCGTAGTGACATATACATCATGTTACATAACATGACTAATATTTTGTGAATCACTTTTAAAACTTGCGGGCAAACAGTTATTTTTTATGTTATGCTGTCATGAAAAGTTATGAAATATTGCTACTTTCCTATTTTGATTTTTGCTAAAGCCTGTCTTAATCATTTATTAACAAGTTTGTTTTTTATACCATTGATAAAAAATAAACAAAAAAAAACATATTTCAAATGTACAAACAACAACAATAACAACAACAACACAAGTAGCAACTTCGTGACACGTTTTATTTTTACCATACGAATACATATACTCCAGGTATAAGGGTGACGAATTCATAAATTAATTTCTTTGTTATTATTTTCATCATCAGTTTATTGCTAACAGTTTACTTTCGAAAAATGGAATATGACATTTAACACACACAAAAAAAAATAGTTTGAACAATTTAAACTCCAAACTAAAAAAATACGATGACATTTCCTTGTAAGCTTGAAGTAGCATTGAGTACTACAAATAATTGTTAGACTTCTTGTATGTATTGACTGAAAGTCTGTCGCCTTTGAAAATATTTGACATTAGGAAGTGTTTAGATACAGCAAGCAAGTAAGCACTGCTTCTACTACAAGTATAAAAATATTTACCGTCATTGGAACTGCTAGAGGGATTCTTTGACGTTTGTAAGTTTAGACATAAAAAGCAAATAATACAAAGGTTTCAGTCACTATGAGGTCAAAGGTTAATGACATTACGTAACCATACCTGCAACACGCAGTCCAACGTAAACAATGGACCCGCTTGCCGCAATCCGGAAGCAGCCGCCGGTGCACTCCGAGAAAATTGGTGAGTATTGGCATTTTTATCCATGATATTATCAATGAAAATAAATTCGACACACCAAACAGTTTTGCTTTTTTAGTTTTACAAACTTCGGAAGTGAAATTCAGTGATAAAATCCAGGCAACCTGCATCGGTCGAAACAGCGGGAATTTCAAATTGGTGATAGCGATCCCGGTGTGTTGACTTGACGTTTATTTATCAAAATATGAGTCAATGTCAGTCAATGTCATATTCAGCTTGTTGACTTGATGAATCCTAGCAATGTACTGCCATCTTGAACTGCTGTGACATTATCAGCAATCACTTTACCTGGAAACATGGAGGCAGTAGGGAAACCCTGGCTAGCAATGCCCTGAGTGTCGAATGTTTATACCTACCGTCGCATCACATTATCAAATGCTGCGTATGAGAGCTTCATAATTCGAAATAGGCGAATGTGTAAAAGTGTCTGAGAGAGGTACAAGCAAATAATCATTAGGAACGTAATTTTGTTTTCATTCTTAATTCACAATAATTTCAGATCTACCTGTTGTCATGAAATGGATATCTCTGTCACAGCTGTGGGTTGTGATGTCGGCATTGCTGCCGGAAAAGCAAGTGAATGCCATGGATCGCTAACAGCCCTTGAAGTGTGTACTCGAGACATCACTGCACGTCTCAGAAGAGTTTGTCAGTCTAAAAATCTTGTCACAGAGTCTGAACTTATTCTCTTGCGAACTGGTATCGACCATGATGACGTTTCTGTAGAAAATGTTAGCTGCTATCATAGAGATACTCTTGGCACGCACTGTAGGCCTACAGTGAAAGTTTCATGTCAACACCTCCACCACGCAGTGTGTGAAATTAACTTGAAATGCATGCTGGTTCAAAGGACCAATAGCAAAGAGAATCTGCTGTTCCTTCTTGATGTATGTTGGTCCAACAAAAAAACTAACAAAAACCTCTTCAAAATGTATTTTCAATTGAAAATAGCTGATAATATGGTGAATTATCAGTCTCTCCTACTCTGGTGTTGTAAATATAAACTTGATACAAATAAATGGACAAATGTGTATTTTAAAATTTATTTTTTTTGCTCAATAATATATGCCATGACTAGAGGTAGGTATCACCCAGTACCAGATCCCTATGGGAAAAGGTTTTATAATTCATTCCAAAATTAACATGGGGAAAAGTCTTTCAGTTTTCATTCCAAATTAATATGAGAAAAATTCTTTCAGTCCTCATTTCCAATTAACATGGGAAATAGTCTCAGTTTTCATTTCAAATAAACATGAGGAAAAGTCTTTCAGTTTTCATTCCAAATTAATATGAGAAAAATTCTTTCAGTCCTCATTTCCAATTAACATGGGAAATAGTCTCAGTTTTCATTTCAAATAAACATGGGGAAAAGTCTTTCAGTTTTCATCTCAAATCTCTACAACATTGGAACAAGTCTCCAGTCAGTTTCATTTACACCATCAGCTATTTCAAACAGATCATAGGCATCATCATTCTCAGAGCAGCTAGAGTCTCCAAACTCAAAGTCAGATCCATAGTCTGACTCTACATCAGTGTCCCGATCTGCACACTCAGTAGCAACTGCATTTGTAGTATCTGCCTCCTTTTGCAGAGTTTCCTGTTCTTGAGTATGCAGATGCAGTGACTGTCACTTTTTACGTCGAGTGAAGCCATCCAGACAAAGTCTTTTGATAGACGGTTATTCATACATATGGCATGGGCATTACGGGACAGATACTGAGATAGCAGAGTTTTGTGAAGACCGCACTGTTCATTTTTACAGTGTTGCCTCAGCTGTGGCGCATTACGATTCTTAGCGTGTTCCACGGCGATTTTATGAAACTCTGACTGACTGTGTGAGGCTAAATTTGAGTGTCTAAAGTTGTTAGTGCCAACCACAAACGGACCCTTAGAATAAGTTGAGAAAACAGACTTACAAGATATGCGGCTACCTTACGGGCAGAGAGATCGCCGTATGCTCGTCGGCATGGCATACAGTACATACATCTTCGACTTATCAAATAACAACCAGTCGCGGAACTCATTCTGCCATGCATGCTGAAAAGATCGCGGTTTTCCTCTTTCTCAATCAGGCAAAAAATAAATAAATAAATTGTGCTGTTCCGATAAAATGGTTTTCACAAATAAGGTAGGTTAGTCTGCAGGAATTTTTTCCAATTCAATATTTTTATTTTCAAATATGTATTTTTCAGGGGTTCAGGGCGGTCAAACACTGGCCAAAACATTTCCAGAAAAATGTATCATACATATAAAAGGAATAAACATAAAAGACATCCATGTTCAAGTAAAAATCAAATGCCAAGTATTACGAACACTTGATTTTACGGGTTTTTTCTTTCTTTTTTTTTACTCCCGTGTTTACGTAGCTCTAATGTAGGGTCAGCAGGCAAAAAATAGGGTAGGTCGGGTTATCGGAAGAGCACAATTTTTTTTCTTTGGCCTCATATTTCCTTCGTGCCCCACATATTGGTAGAGTGATCCGAAACAGCGTAGTCAAGTCGCGCGAGTGGGACTTGCAAGACCTATGACCTTTCTAACAAACTTTGCTAGTATCAAGAATTGTGATAAGTCAAAATAATAGCCTGCCCTTGAAATTGGCCAATTGCGTGCGTTATTTTAAAAAAGTTTTAGCTGTCGTGGCTGTCGTTCTCTGTCCAAAGAGTTTGTAATTCGTTACGTACTGCAGTAGCAAAACTAGGAATAACACTCATGCAAGCGGGGATCGGACCGACTAATAGTTGGATACATAGCCAAACAAATTCGATTTTCAAAATTATTATGTGAATTTTGCGCTGGTCTGGTAAAACTGCTGGTCCGTCGGGGATTCTGTTGGTCTCGGACCAGAGGACCAGCGTTAATTTCCCACGCTGCCTCCACAGTGTGCGAGTATCAAAGAAAACGTGTGATTGAACGATTGGCGTTGATATGGTGATGCAAATAAGATTCGCCTGGGGTGTACATGTTCTGTTTGGTAGCGGTGAGTACCAGAGAACTAATACTCAAGATAAAATCCATGAGTATGGTAGTACTTAATTTTCATAAATATCCTGTATATTTTTATATGCAGTTATTGTTCACTAACCATCAAAGATGGAAAAACATTATATTTTGCCGATTTTTTTATAATGTTAGCTCCTTTGAGAGATAAGGGAAAGGTACAAAATAAGCGATGCGAATTTAGAGTTTTATTGCAGCGTTTTCGTATAGCGTTCCGTTGTAAAATACTCCACACACTGTTACTCAAAACAAACTAGCGGCCGTGTTTTGCAACCAAGTAGGCCTAACACAATTCTGTAAAGTTTTGTCTCGCACACGTAGATGTATTAGCCCTGTCAATTTGGGAAGTACATTTTTATTTTTTATTTTTTTGGATCAGGAGTATGTAGGAAATGTCGTGAAGCTCATTCCAGTCGGAATAAACTTTTGTTGAAACTTTCAGAATAAATTATAGGGGATATTTGAAAGAAAATAAGGCTAAAAATTAGGGGGTCACAACGTAAATTTTTAAGGTAGAAGAAGTCAAATATAGACTATATGAATGTTTTTATAGCGTTTAATGATGCCCGCTAGTTCGGTTGCCATGGTAACAAATGATGATATGGTATGGGAATATCATGGGTGTATATAACAAACAATAATTGCTTATTGTAAACCGCATCATAAACAACAGAGCGAAATTAAAGGCTACTATTCAAATGCCAATTTACTCTAAAAGTTCCACTGTTAGTGCGTTATTACACAGCATGGGGCATATTCTGCTCCTATGCACTCACTGTCTTTATGATAAAACACTTCGAAATGCTGCCATAACTTCTTTATATGATTTAGTCTCCCATAATTGGACTGGTTGAATCATATTTGCAAGTGATAAATGGTGGCGATATAAATGTGTACACAAACATCGACAGAAAGGGTTGTTTTGGCATACCGGAAATGAGCTGTGACATACTGCGCAGAACTATGCGCAAAATTCAAAAATAACAAAGGTGCAGTATACCTTAAGACTTAATACACATTGGATTCTTCCAAAACGTGTTATAATATTGCATGTGTTCGATGACATAAGGTTGTATATGTTTGTGAACAACAAAGTACTCCTTTTCGCCAAATACTGGTTTCCCCACAGATCCCCAATAAAATCAAGCATTTCTATTGGTTTAACGGTGACCTTTGACCTTTGCCCTTAACTGAAATTTAGTGCCATATCGAATAAATAACACAAATATTTTTTGTGACGTGTGTAATATTTATTCATATTAACAACTATGCATGCAGCAGAATTGTTTGTATAATATAATTTAACTTATTGCATAGTTATTGCAAGAATGTAGAAAAACATTAATTAATAATTTCAATCATTTATACTAATCTGATCCACGGTCCCTCCACAGGAGGGACCGTGTCTGATCCATATCAATGGAAACAGAAATAAAGGCAGTACAAGGAAATTTAACAACTAAAATGTACATATTTTAAGAATAATAACATATGAGCACTATCCATTCCGACAGGGACATGCGGGACTGTGCTAGAATCAGTGAAAATCATTGAAAATGACGAGAAAACGCCATTTTTAGGAGTGTTGCCATGGCAACAACCTTGCCAAATTAATATGATTTTTAATATTTTTGATAGAACTGAAAATGATGTTTCATAGTATACAAGATATCACAAATCAATTTAGTTTTTCTCCACAGAACAGTTTTTTAAAAACGGGAAGGCTTAGTTAATATTTCTAATTTTCCATAATTTTAAAGTAAAATTAAAGCAAAAAAACAATGAGTGCCCGCACGTTTTAATCGGATTATTAGACATCGGTCATAGTTTAAAGTAAATATTATATCAACTTATTACGGTCCCACTTCCTTTTTGAGTTAAACACGTTTGAATTTGAGAAGTTTTCACTCTTTCCACAAATCCGAAAAACATGACCACTTGAGGGCGCTATCAGGAACCTAAGATGGGGTCAAAAGTCAAATTTTACCCATTGTCTTAATTGACTTGACCATTCGCGTAACTATTTTTCTGTACTTGTACAATTGAAAAATTAGACAAGACAAGTAATGATTGGTGAAATATTGGTATATTTGTTATATAGAAATGTTGTTTTTGACCGTTTGATGTAAAATTTGCGCCATTGACGTCTTATTTTTCAAACGCTGTTACTATGGTAACAGAAGGTAGCACAACAAAATTATTATACTGGTACTTTAGTTAGATCATGGCCTATCTTTTGGTATATAATTTATATGTGTTTGAAATTTACCTTGGCCACCTCATATAGGCGCTCTGCAGGTTTTTACAGACAGTGCCTCTTAAAAATCCAAACTTTTTCTCTTACAACGAATTGTTCTTATTCCTTTATTTTTATGATAAATAAGATGGGTATTTGTCATTAAAACGTCTCTCTAAGCTTTTTCTCACCTAACACGATTTGAACTAATTTACGATAATTGGACTGTGACTAAAATCGGTTCAATCTGCAAATGTAAGCTCATCTCCTGTTATCTTTCAGCAGCACTTGTTTTTATGAGTAATTTGTAATATTGCAACATTCAGCTATAGGGCACCCAACGCTTTTGACAAATTTAAAAAATATCAAGATCCAATTCTCTCGAATTAGTTCCAATCGTGTTCAACTACGCAGGTAAAACTAAGTTACGTTAAATAGACACGCACAGATTATCTTATGGTTGCACAATTCTTCAATTTTTAAGGTGACTAACTTGAGGAAAGCCGACTCGTTTATGCGCATGTGCGTGAGAGACATTGTCCTTGTGCTTCTCGTTTATACAGACGAACCGCTGCCATTTCTACTTTTGCTCACCATACACAGACTTACAATTGAAAGAAAGGTGAAAAACTTTAGGAAACCCAACGGACGAATCTACATAATATTATGTGAAAGATGGAATATTTTATTCAATGTTTGCTTGTTTGTTTGTTATTTATCATCTTTTCCTTGGCAGATATTGTAAATGATGGTAATTTGCAGTGGGCCGATGGCAGTGAGGGACCCATTGTCTACACCAACTGGGATAGCAGTCAACCAAAAGAAACTCCGTTGATTGACGACTGCGGATCGATTTATGTTGGTAAATATACCTGAAAAAACAACTAGAAGTTACATGAAAAACAAAAGAATGAATATCCTCCTTTGTCGTCTCACAAGCCTAAAAAATAGAGCATATTATTTGTTTATCGTGAACTCATAAATATAATTGGGTCACCTTCCAGAATTTCTTATCCAATGTATACCTAGTCGATGAAATACTCAGTTGAGCGATAGCATAGGCATCGCAGTTCACTGAAAACTGTACCTATAGGTATTTCTTAGACATATTCATGACGTACGTTTATTGTACAGTCTGATCGTCAAGCATTATTTTATCTTTTTTTTTCTTTTTAGTGATGCAAAACTAACACGAAGTTCAACCCTTTCTTTCAATTCAGGAAATGACAATGGATTGTGGGTACTTTCCAACTGCTACGTACTGCAAGCGTTTGTGTGTGAGATTAAAGTCGGTGAGTATTGAAAAGCGGGATTTCGAGTTTCAACTAGTGTAATCATTTGAACTGAATCTGAATCAGACATTTAAGGTCATTGCAACTAATTGTGCCCCGTGTTCCTCTGCAGGTCAAACCGTGATACCCCTGGATCCAACAGTCGGTACGTAAACGATGAAATTACAACCTGTGTCACTACTGCGCAGACTCAAAAAATTATGAGCGGAAAATGCAAATTAACTAAATTTTCGGTGCTCGTGCATCAGCGTGTAACTGGTTAGAGCAAAGGATAAGTATGTATTTTGTCCTCGAAAATATGACCTGGTACAGGTTGGTTTGCGCTTTTGGGTTTGTAGATATGTGTACAGAAGTGGGTGGGTCAGCCTGTAAGTACGTGACTTTGGGTTCAGTTGCAGATGGGTAGACATGTCATGGTAGTTAAAGCAGTTGGTAGCTCAGTTCGATGAGTGACTGTGTGATTGGGTTTAGTTTGTGAGCGATCTGATACAGAACGAATGCGTGACATCCCAACAATAAAACTGCCAAGAAAGGCGCCGAAAAAGTAGAATAGCATGTAAAAATAGGTTTGTTTAAAAAAACGCGTTTGCTTCGATTTATCTGGCAAGAAATTATGGACGAACCGAAAGCCATGTTACTGAACATTTGGTCTTGATTTTTTTTTTTCAGAAATTGGATCGTGTAAGGATGGCTGGTTTCTGCATGGGGACTACTGTTATCTTTTCGAGACCAGTCAAGTGACTTTTACCGATGCTGAGGACGCGTGCGAACGTTACGGAGGCGTACTCACAAGCATCGCAGATTCTGATGAACAAAGTTTCTTGTCAGGTTCGTGCGCTATTAACCCTTTGAGTGCTGAAATTTTTCCCACCAAAATTTTACTGCCACAATTTACCAATCTTTTATGAACTTTTCTGAAATTGTTTGCTAATTTTAGACCAAATGGACATCAAATTTTATTGGCTACACTTTTGTATCAAAATTTTGGCAAAAATTTGAGAAAAATTGACTGTGGTGTATTTTATAAAGGTGAGAAAAATTGACGTTGGCTCTCAAAGGGCTAAGATATTCACTCTCAAACCATTAAAATACTGTTATTGGGGGTCTAACACTTGTGGGGTTCATTATGAAGCTCATGGAATAGATAGAGTTTTCACTGGCTTATTTTTGTAATATATTTCCCCCATACAGTTAACACAGAGATGGCGGTTATTTTGAATTTCAAATGTCTGTAAATATTGGGTAATTTGTTTCTTTTGTACCAAATTTTGAACTGTGACTGCTGATTTTTATTCTTGATTTCGAAAGGGAACTATTTAACCCTTTGAGCGCCAAAGCCATTTTTTGTTCGCCTTTATAAGAATATACCCAATTCAATTGTTTTCAAATTTTTGCCAACATTTTGATAAAGAACTGTAGCAAGTGAAATGCGATGTCCACTTGGTCAAAAATTATCAACAAAATTACAAAAAAATCCCTAAAAATTGGTAAAATGTTGCACTAAAATTTTGGCGGGAAAAATTGCAGCTCTCAAAGAGTTAAAGTTCCCTACGGCAACGAAGCTTGAGCAAAGGTTAAGACTTTAAATTTCAAGGCTTGCACTACCTTAATTTTTATTGGAATATAAAAGCTTGGAAATGATGTTGTCACAAGGAAAAATGTATCATGCTTTGTAATGCATGTACATTGGCAAGGTTGTGAAGAGCACTATAATTATTCACTCAAGTCCTGTAATACAATACAATGCAGAGAGATCAACGTGTAGCGTGAAGAACGGAGCTTTGAAATAATGATTTCGCTAGTGACAATGACCTCAAACTCGTTATCATTTTCATTTTTCGACGTATTTCGGTGCATTGATTAGCATTGTATCACTGCGTCACAGAGCTCTGATACCAAAGTACTGGACAATCTACATGAAAAGTCATTGTATACTTTGCATGTAATGCACAGTAATAAACACAATATCCTTCCATAGTACATCGACAAAACAGCGACAAAACGTTGACTGGAAAAATGTTACTTACACAATTTATAGATCCTCCAAAAGGGTCTATGCTCAATTTTATATAAAAATATCCTTTCTTCAAAGGTTCACCATCAAATTAACCATTCTCTGACTGTTCCCCTTCCCGATACAGGTCGTATTGACAACGCAAAGGCTCTGATGTGGATAGGCCTTCACGATATGGGCAGCGAAAGCAACTGGGAATGGGTTGATGGAACAACAGTAAGTGATATAAGTCATAGGCCTGTTAACACGAGAGAGAGAGAGAGAGAGAGAGAGAGAGAGAGAGAGAGAGAGAGAGAGAGAGAGAGAGAGAGAGAGAGAGAGAGAGAGAGAGAGAGAGAGAGAGAGGAGTGTGAGTGTGTGTGTGTGTTGGGGAGGGAAGAGAGTGAGAGACAGACAGAGACAGACAGACAGACAGACAGACAGACAGACAGACAGACAGACAGAGACAGACAGACAGACAGACACTTATGGAATCCGTAAGAACGGTTTATGGTGAGTACGCGTTAGTAGAAGACTGCCAAAAATTGCAAGTCACGCATATGTCCAGTATATGTCTTTCCTGGTACGATGATACCGAAAGCTATCATTTCAGGCATAGGTTTGTAGCCCTAACTTCTGTAACATGTTACATATTTTGAGTTACAATTTGTTTTTGTTTTTCAGTTCGGTTTCCAGAACTGGGCTCCTGGGGAACCTAGTAATTCCGGCAATGTGGAGGACTGTGTACACTTGGAATATGAGCAATCAAAGATTGGAGAATGGAATGACAGAACGTGCACTCACTACCTTGGCTTCATATGTAAAGCGCCAAAAAGTAAGTGTAACCATAGTCTCAAGGGACTGTTGTGTGATATTCAATACACATTGCTTATATGGCCAAAATAGTTGCGCAGCGTCGGTCTGGTTTATTTGCCCTTAGGAACTGTGTTTCACCAGTAATAATTCGTGAGGTTTTTCTAATTTCTGAACTTACTATAGGACGAATTCTGTGCTTTCCTGACGACGAATGCATGGTTACGATTGGACATATTTTGAAACTTATCGTAATTTCTTATGTCATTCTGACCGCAGGTTTTCCTCGGTGCGACTCCTATGATCTTCATTTCCTCTTGACATTATCAAACCAATCATAGCTAGCGCTGATCATGATGATTCTGGGTACTAAAAATAAAATATGATATTCAATGTCTGGGACAAGTAGGATTGATAGATGTTACATGTTTCATATATTAGTTGGTCTACAAACTTTTCCCTATTCTTTATTAAAATTGATGCTTAGAAATTCGAAGCCCATTATTGAAAAAAATAATTCTTAGGAGCCGTGGTTGTTTCTTTGTTTGCTTGCTTTTTCAGATAACGATGGAACAATTGTAACTGATGCCCCAAGACCGACACGTGAGTTCTTGCAATGAAATGTTGTGTGATTGAAATACATTATTAGACCAGCTATCACCTGTAGTGGACATTGACATGACAATGGTTGTTTCTCCTTTGTCCCTATTAACGCTTTGAGTTTTTTGTTGCCTTTATACAATATAACGAACGCCGACAATTTCTTTCAGATGTAGACAATTTTTTTCTGATTTTTCCCAAAATTTTGGTCAAAAAGTGTAGCCCATGAAAATTTAAGTCCATTAATTCCAAAATCATGGAAAAAATTACAGAAAAATTCATAAACGTTGGTAAAATGTTGCCCTGATATATTGGCGGAAAAATTACAGTGCTCAAAGGGTTAAACACATCTTGTAGATCGCAGGACTGATAGACATTTTTAACAGATGGTCGTGTCCTGCGTTAGCTATTGTTTATATGTTTGATATCCGAAAACAAGCATTTCTGTTATGTTGTTTTCAATGCCAATAACTGACCGTGTGGGGTAAACACGCAGGAAAAAAAACATAAAATAAAATCCTCATCGTAACATTATTTTGTAAGAAATCTTTAATGACGAACAAACATTTTCCCCAGATGTCACATTAATTTTGTAAAAGATTAGAAATATTTTTAAAAAGATTGGTCTCTGTAACTTGTTCTTAACTTGAACTTCACATTATGATAATTTCAGCTGCCGCTGATCCGAGGTGCGGCACCGGATACGAGATCGATTCCACAACCAACACCTGCTACAGGTTTGCCGCTAATGACATAGTTGATTGGTCGACTGCAGAGCAGACTTGTGTTAAAAGTGGTGGCCACCTACTCAGCATCTCTGGCATCACAGAGCAGACTTTCATCAACGGTGAGATAACTAGGGTTCTTTCTCTATAACGAGACAATTCTGGCATTGATGATAAAAAACCGAATATTTGTCTGACATTTTGACATGGCTTTAGTTATTAAGGTAGAAAGCGCTTCGGGTACATATATTCAGACTTTCAAACTTTCACAGTTGTCTTTTGATCTAAGGTAGAACGCACCTCGGGGACAGAAATTCGGGCCTTGAAATTTTTTCAATTTTCTTCTGACCTACCACTTGTGGGGGCTCATTTTGAAGGTCTTTGCAAAAGAAAAGTTTTCACCGTCTTAGTTTTTTGAAAATCGAAAATTTTATTTTTTCCCATGGAGTTACACAGGGATGGCGGCCATTTTGAATTTCAAATATCGAGAAATCGCAAGATATTTGTCTCTCTAGTACCAAAGTTTGCACGGTGACCCTGATTTTTATTCTTGCTTGGTAAGAGAATGGTTCAAAGTTTCACTGAGGAAAATATGAGCAAAAGTTTAAGTCTTTCACTTTCGAGGTGCATATTACCTTAACTAGTTGAGTTCATTTTAAAGCTCTCGGATAAAGAAAACTGTTCACATTCTCAGTTTTTCAAAAATTGAAAGTTTTAGTTTTCTCCATAGCACATAGCACAGGGATTCCGGCCATTTCAAATATTGGTAAATTTTAGGTCATTTGTTTCTCTAGTAAAGACAAATTGCGCGGCGACCCTGATTTTAGTTCTCGATTCGGTGTCAGAAAGGTTGAAAATATAATTAAGGAAAGTTTGAGCAAAAAGTTTCAGTCTTTCACTTTCGAGGCGCATACCACCAAAGAGAACGAAAATGATACTATTGTTTACTGATGTCGTTTCAATTAAGGCACACGCGCCTCGGAAATGCACAAGCTAGTTTCTTCAAACTTTCCCCTATTTAACTTTCCCCTATTCTCCTACCAAATCAACAATAAAGTTCAGCAGTCACTGTGCAAATTTTGGTATCAAAGAAATTTAATTATATTTAACGATGGGAGAAAATTGAATTTACACAAAACTAAGACTACGCCGAAAATCTTTCTTACTCTAAGAGATTTAAATAAGCTATCTTCCAATTCCCAAAGTCGGTAGAACAGAAAAGCATTGGAAAAATCTAATGTCCCGATATCTGTCCCTAAGGACGATAACTGCTACATGGGAAGCGGATCCCAATTCGATTTGCAGCTGGTAACACACATTGCGCAAAAATAAACAAAAATTTTGAAATTGCGCGCTAATCTCCATAGCCATATCTAGTAATTTAGCAAACCTACATCTTTATTAGCATTAAGCTTATGTACACTCATATTTTTATACTGAATGTATTTTAGAAGCGAGATCTTGTAATTCAAAATGGCCGCTATCCCCATGTTAACTCTTGGGGATTTGAACTTTCGATTTTCACAAAAGCAAGACGATGAAAAGTTCGTTTACAGCACGAACTGAAAATTGACTCCATTTTGAGCTGTCGATCAGAAAAAGCATTTTGAAAATTACTGAATCCGAATTCGAATTTCTATATCAATAACATTCTGGTTTTTAGAAACTCAGCATAAAGATTTGAGCGCCAATTTCACCCGGGCATTTGCTCTCAACCAGAATACAATCTCCTTGCAGCTCGCATGTATGGCATGACGTCATCGGTGTTCTGGGTTGGTGCAAATGACAGGACCGACGAAGGTGGATGGCAGTGGAGCGACGGTACGCCGTATGCCTTCGTGAACTGGAATTCAGGTAACACTATGTTCATTTATTTACAACTTCAAGTCCTGGACTGCCCAAACCGCGTAAGGATTGCAGGAGAGACACGAATACAAGCACGAATTTCGATGGGGTCTTTTGGATGAGAAATTATTGTTCTTCGAAATCATCGTGCGCTTTTAGCTAGCTAAAGAATCATCTAATGTATATTAAACAGATTTGACTGTGGGTCTAATTTTTCTAAACATGAGGTGAATTTAAGAAAAAGTGACTTTTCCTCTTAGGAACAGGACTGAAAACCCCACATCTCTTATATTGTTGCCAGTTGTAGAGGTCATTTTACTTCAAGGATGGGGAACGCGAATGAGAACACCAAAAGGAGCGCTGCGCTTTCGAGGTTCCACGAAGTATGGCTGACCGCTTCTGGGCCCCACGTATGAATCATTGCAAATTTGCGGCGACAGGGTCATTTTAGTTACACCCACTTACACCTCTTGCAGGCGAACCAAATGATTACAATCACGGATCGACGGGAGAGGATTGTGTGGAAATTATCGTCAATTCGGGTCTATGGAATGACCATAGATGCGATCAACTGATTGGGTATATTTGTGAAAACCATGGTAAGTGTTGAATACAATATGGTAGCATTTTACATTTTTTTATGAAAATGCTTGTATCAAAATGTATGTATGTATGTATGTATGTATGTATGTATGTATGTATGTATGTATGTATGTATGTATGTATGTATGTATGTATGTATGTATGTATGTATGTATGTATGTATGTATGTATGTATGTATGTATGTATGTATGTATGTATGTATGTATGTATGTATGTATGTATGTATGTATGTATGTATTCAGCTTATATAATAGTTCCTGGTAAGTTATATGTTAAGTATATTATATGGCGGAAAAGTAAGGTTATGTACTATGTAAACGTTTTTACAGGTGAAATCGTCGAAAATTATAATGTATTCCGTGGTTACGTTTTGGATGGTTTTGATACTATGCACATCGATGGCATAACTGCCGTGGATTGTGCTAAACGTTGTCTTGAGGAGACAAGTTTCACGTGCAATTCGTTTGACTACGACAAGATCAACATGGCCTGCGAGTTGAGCAGCTACACCAAGGATAGTGCAGCGACCAGCCTTACCAGAAATTCAGACTACGATCACTATCAAGTCGGTGAGTCACATAGTAAAATCAATGGAGATTTTTGAATTTGGAACAACAATCGGGCACTTACATCTTGTAATCGTTGCTAAACTTCTATACTCCATTTTCCCATTTTCAATGACCGTCTTCTTGAGTACAGCTACGAGCTCCACGTCAACAGATTTGTCTCTTTGATCAAATCTATGGTTGCGGTATCAGCAGCCGATATGATACCATATAAGAAATTAGTTCTGTATTTCAGAGCAAACCAATCAGAAGGCTGCTTTCATTGAAATCATACCAGTTACACTGGTCCCTTGATAAGTGGATCTTCTGATAGAGTTGGTTGGCAGAGAATACCAGTGTGCATTCTTATACATCCTCTGACTGATAATTACATGTCCAATGCTGATTGGTGTTGAAGTCTATCATAATTAGAGAACGGTGATTTGAATGAAAACTTAATTCATTGACTGATCGCTACCTTTTCGGCTCCACAGAAGTGTTGTAGGGTCATCCTTGCTGGTTGGACATCAGACGGAATCCAGCCCCTCTAATATGATCGTACAGTAACATCAGCAAAATCTCTGTTTTTTCCAATAGTGATGTACAAACAACCCGACTTGATAACAACCTTAGCGCCGAACTCTCGCTGTGAGTACGGCTGGTACTCTTACGGCAGCCACTGCTATTTCGCCCAGTCCGTGGAGATGTCGTGGTTGGACGCCCGAGACACGTGTCGTAAAGACGGCGCTGACTTGATTTCCATCAGGGACGCCAATGAGAATCAGTTCGTGTTGTCCCTGATGCAGAAAAGTAAGCCACATTCACTTGATTATATCAGTCGTAGACCTAAATGACACGAACTAGCAAAAGTAAAGCTGTCTAGATGTGTACCAATAAACAGCTGTTTTTCATATTGCCCCCACACAACCTTTTTCTACAATAACAATAACAAGATTTAATAAATACAATTTTCATTAAACACATGCCATAGACTATGAACAGATTGCATATTGCACAGACGTTTTGAAAAACCTTTCAGGTATTGTGAGAAAGGTGAAAAATATAGAAATCAATATATACTATGCTAAGATATTGCTCTATCAAAATTTAGGAACAGGAAAATTATTGTTGTTGGCAATTTTTGACTCGATCAAATATTCTAGACTCATGAGAAGTAATAACTCTACCACAGTCCTGTTCTTCTGTAAATCATGAGGTTACTCTAAAAATTAGCATCTAATTTATTATAATTTTTAATTTTTGGGGGCAATCTCCGTAGACCTACCAAACATCGCATTTTTCATCGCTTGCATGTCAAACCGATTAAATTTTAGACGGCATGTACTATCAAGTGAAGCTGTAACATGCAAATCTTTCTTCTGTTGTTTTCAGTGTGTGATTCTTTCCACACGGATTCGACTGATGACGAGTACGACTACCGTTTTGTACTCTCGCCCATCTCAAACAACAGAGTCACATTTGAAGTGAGGACTTCAAGCGATGCCCACATCGCCCTGTCTCCCATCAGCAACACGACGAATCCCATGTACGAGATCGTCATCGGCGGGTGGGTCAACCAGCAGTCGGTCATCAGACGCTGCATGCAGTGTGCTAACGAAGTCGTCGCCAGCACCATCGACTTCCTGTCGGCGACGGAGTTCCGGGCATTCTGGGTCACGTACTCCGGTGGGACAATTGCCGTCGGAAAGGACGGCGAGCCTGCCTTCATGGAGTGGACAGATCCCAACCCTTTGACTGTCAACTATTTCGGCTATTCTACAGGCTTTGGGCACAGCGGAGACTTCATTCTTTGCACTGAACATACTGGTACGTGGAGAGAAATCCTTTAATCACATCACAGAGCGTGAAATTTCTTCCTTTTGTTTCAGTATCATCTGATTTCTCTCGGCAAGAAATCGAGACAGCGATGAAAAACAAATTGCATGAGTTCGAATCAGTGTTCAACATCGTTAAGAGTGTCAGGTGAAGCAAACTTCTTAATTTTGTTGTTGTCGTTGAGCATCGGATTAATACCATTCCAATACTTTTATCGCGATTGCATTGGCATTGTACTATACTCAATCTAAAGTGTCAACAACAAACATGTTTAAAGCAGATTGCGCCTCGGGGACCGATATTTTGAATCGCAAAATATTATGTACTCATTTGGGCTAGCACTTTTTGGGGTTCATTTTCAAACTCATGGAGTAAATAAAGTTTTCTCGGGCTAATGTTTGTGAATTGAAAAAGTAATATTTCTTCATAGGACGGTGGCCATTTTGAATTTGAAGTTCAAATATCGGTTAATATTGTGTAATTTGTTTCTCTTGTACCAAAGTTTGAACGATTAACCCTTGGGAAGAGAATGATGGTAAATCGTATTTGGGAAATTCCGAGCAAAAGATTATCGTTTAGTTTTGAGGCAAGAACTATCTGAATTGCGCATTTAAAAAGTTAACTTTTATATTTAGTTTTTTCTCCCCGTTTGACATTTAACTTGGCAAATCTTCCTCCACAACACTTTTGCAGAGGACATGCTCGTCTGGCTAGGTATGAATGACTTGCGTACCGAGTTTACGTATGAATGGAGTGACATGACAGAGGTTACCTACACCAAATGGAACAATGGTGAGCCCAATAGCAACGGTGATGAAGATTGTGTCGATATGTACGTTTCTGTAAGTATGGGCAAATCTATGTACATATACTTGGACAATACAACTATGATGAGTCCAGAGAGAGAGAGAGAGAAGGAGAGAGAGAGACAGACAGAGAAGGAGGGAGAGAGAGAGAGAGAGAGAGAGAGAGAGAGAGAGAGAGAGAGAAAGAGAGACAGACAGACAGACAGACAGACAGACAGACAGACACACACACACACACACAGAGGGAGAGACAGACACAGAGAGGCAGACAGAGACAGAGACAGAGATGGACAATAAACAGACAAGCAGGCAGACATACTGCATATGGGGACAAACAAGCAGAGACAGAGACAGTGAGGAAGGGAGGTTTGTGGCAGAGTAATATCAATGCTTCAACCTTCTCTTGGAAAGCACTAGGGTTACTTAAATTCAGTATTTCAATTCGGCAGAGAGGCATTTACTTTGTCACTTTTCATTGCAGGGTGGTTTAGCCGGCTACTGGAACGACGATGGCTGTTCCAAGGCGTTTAGATCAGTGTGTAAAAAGAAGAAGCAAGTTCTGCCGGCGTCAACGCAGTCGACAGGAGACTGTGGTTCTGTAAGTATAGAATGTGTTATCGCACCAAACGGATTAAAACTTTACTGAACTTACTCTGCTCTTACTTTACTACATTGGTAGTGAATATATCAATATTGAGGTCGAACGCGCCTCGGGGATAGATTTCATGCTTTCAAACTTTATCAATTCTATTCTAATCTACCACTTTTGGGGGTTCATTTTAAAGCTCCTGGTGAAAGTAAACTTTTTACCTTCTTAGTTTTTCGAAATTAGAAAATTTTATTTCTCCATAGAGTTAAGACAGGGGCGGCGGCCATTTTGAATTTCAAATATCGGTAAAGCCTGGGTAATTTTTTTTCTCTAGTACCAAAATTTGCACGGTGACCCCGATTTTTATTGTCGATTTTGACGAGAATGAGTTGAAATATTCCTAAGGAGATGTTTGAGCAAAAGTTTAATGTCTTTAACTTTCGAGCGCATACTATACTACCTTAATGAATGGACTTGTAGTAAGACTTTGTAGTTGTACTGAGGTAGGATTTGCATCAAGCATGTCACAAGAAATCCATCATTACGTAGTACGTTACTGAATGATTCCCGACCTTAAGTCCTCGTCACGAGTTTCATGACATAAACAAAACTCAGGGGCCGCAACACGAGGGACATCTTATATTTCGCAGTTAAGTGATGAACTGAGAGTCTTTTCCTTTTCCGTGGCTTAATAGGGCTGGTACGCTCAACACCACTCGTGTTATCGATTCGTGTCAGAGGGCGCTGCATGGAGCACGGCAGAGGCGCAGTGTAATGCTCAGGGTGGATCATTGGTGGCCATAAACGACAAGTAAGCTAGCTTTCGACTTAGATAGCTTCCGTTGTCAAACTTTTTTGCATTGAGTGTCCTGTATGATTTCAGGCAATTTCTATCACAGTTACACTGAAAACGAATTTACTTTTAAAGTTATGTATTTTCCCTTTCAGCGTTGAGCAGGCCTATATTAGCAGTAAACTGGGAACTTTGGCTTCAGGTGGTTGGTACTGGATCGGCCTCGACGATTTCACCTCTCCTGGGCAGTTCGCGTGGTCAGATGGTGACCCAGTAACGTACACAAACTGGGATAATGCACAGCCTGGTATGGATACACCCCCTTTTCTTAAACATCCATTTTCCTGAGATGAAAGTTAACGAAATATCACCGGTGTCTTTGTAAGAAAGTTTGAGAGATATTTGAGATATGCAGCCTTACGCTCGAAAAATTATAGAGGTAGAGTTCAAATAAAGCGCTTTACAATGACCTACACCATGTAATTCAGATGTCTGACTGTAAATTATTTTTCCCCACGGCAGAGGAACAATAATGCCCTGGGAATTTATCGTATATAAACTTATATTTGAAGCATCACAGCGACATAATTTCAAATGTTACGATTGTGTGTTCATTTGCTCTGTACAACGCATTCTTTGACACCTGATGGTGTTCTTTCGTTTTCGATTAGTACTGCTGTTCATCCAGCATGGGTGTGCGAGGGCAGAGGATCATTCGAATAGCCAAACTTCTACTGCGTTGACTATAATGGAAACATAACGGATTCAAAAGCGTATGATATTATGGAAATGAAATTCATTGAATCGAAAGTGCATGAGGTAAAAATGATACACCCTTCGAAACACATACTTCAGCATCACACATGTACATAAAAAAACACCGGATTGACACAAATTTAAATTGAAAATTGAGTGAGAATCAAACTTGACTTTGTGATGTTCTTGCTTTCAAAGATAACAGCGCTGGTGACTGTGTCGGCGCTAGTACGGGCGCTGTGGCCGGTTTGTGGAGTGCTGCAGACTGCACGGGTGCCATGCCGTACATCTGCGAGAAGACCAGACCCGGTTTCACCAAGCCTCCCGTGGAGATCCCCTACCCAACGAACCCGTCGGATGAGGGGTGTGCCGGTGGATGGCTTGGTTACGGCAGTAACTGTTTCCTCGTAAGTAACATCAACACGCACATTTAGACTGGGCCTCTATTGAATAATGTCGCTTTGGATCTGAAAGTTTTCATGTGCCATTTTGTGATCTTGCATTTCAATAAACACAGTCGATGCATGCGTCGGAAATGTCACTCTGTTTAGCTATGGAAGGCCTCATCACATGTAAGCTAATACGAGGTTTCATACTATACACATGAGACTGCAACGCAAAACACAGTGCATAGTCTACTTTCCAGTCATCTAAATGGATAACGGACAATGCTCATTCTGATATACCAGGCAATGTCTATGGGTGAGGGTGACAATCGTTTGACTTGGGAGGAGGCCCTCATGGACTGCAGACAGCGAGGTGGCGATTTGGCCAGTTTCCATAGTGAAGACGAACTCAGATACGTCAAGACAAATTCAAGAGTGATGTGAGTACATTTAATATGTTTGAAATGCCTGAATATCAATCTTATTTGGAATGATTCGTATACTAATCGTTGGTCATTTTCTTTCGTCATCGTCCCGGCGCTGTGGTAGAGAGCGAAACTGCCCGTCTCTATCTTGCGAGCTTATTAGTTTCTTTCAGAAACGATTGCTTTGTATTAAATAAATTACATGTTAGTACTCTGCGTTCTTTCTTTCAGTAACTTCGTCGATGAGTTTTGGATAGGCCTAACTGATCGAGATGAGGAAAACGGTAAGACAACTGCCAGTGACGCGTGTTCTTGAATTTTTTGAAACCGTCTTTATCAGCATGTATCTCCTGTGTGCGTGTTCTCACGGCCATTTATTCCAAACTGTGAGATAGCTTTTGAAAAGGCATTTGCACAAAATATCTCTATGTACTGATTCGTATAGAGAATCGAAAAAACCTCAGCGACAGACGCAACAAACAAATAGTACGCGTATGATCACGATGATGTCACTTATGCGGCGTGCATCTCTCGTTCTCTTTGGTCGTCCGTCTCTGCAACAGTTGTAGAAAACATCATGGATAACCGCCATGTGGCAAAACAGTTGAAGAGTGGATTATGACGAGATTGCTCACTGTTGTGCGTGTACTTCTGGAAGCAGAATGAGTGAAATTCTCTTCAAATATCTGATAATGAATTTACAGGTTTCACATGGTCCGATGGAACACCTGTGAATTTCGTGTCATGGGACGACGGCGAGCCCAACAACCACAACGACAAGGAGGACTGTGTTGAGATGGCGTTTGCCGCCCCCAGGGGATGGAACGACCAGAAGTGCACCAAAAACAGAAACTGGGTTTGTAAGATCCCAAAAGGAGTGCCTCCTTCGTCGACAAGGCCGGCACCGACGGCAACGAAATGTTAGTGTCGAAAATCGTTATTTTAATTTCCTGTTTATAAAGAACATGTTATTTTAAAAGTTTTTCAGCGATTTACGTCACTCCTCGACGTATTGTAAAGTATCATTGATTTGCTAGATCTGCAAGATTTCCTTTACCATTACCATGACATTCATCATGATGCTGCCCAGAATATAAATATCGATTATTTACATAGCCCAATTGTTTGCTACAGTATAAATACACACTTGACACATTTTCATTCATTGTCTTTCGATTATTGATCTCTCTCTCTCAGCATCAAGTTGCGGCAGTGATTTGGATTGGATGTTTGCGCTAGGATCCTGTTACTTCTTCAGTGGAGGCACCGATAGAGACCGCAGAGGCTGGAATGAAGCACGTGATTATTGTCTCTCCCATGGCGCTGATCTGGCCTCCATTCATTCCGGATTGGAACAGGAATTCATCTTCAACACGGTGAGGGGCCCCTTATCTAGTTCAAAATGCGACGCAAGGTCGTATTCTTTTCATTTTCCTCAATTTTGCTAAGTGCGAGGGCAAAGTTACCATTGGACTGAGAAGTCGCGACTTTGTTCATGAAGAGTGTACCCATCCATGCCTAGAAGTGTACACGGTCTGCTGAAGTGACTGCTTCTCACTTGCTTTATGAAATGTATTAATTTCAAAAATTGCTAGTCTAAGAAATCATTGCAACAGAAATGGCTTGAAGAGTGTAGTTAAAAGTCGTGCTTCTCCGTATTTTAAAGAGGCATTGAAAATATAAACCAATGTCAAACTGTAGTCCAAGTGCATGATATTCCAACGAATACCCTCCGGGTAGAATCCACTCATGAATTAATCGCTGTATGTTCTTCAAGTTAACGTTATTGCCCACACAACAATCGTTCATTTCATCTTTCATATCAGTAACTTCATATATTAAAGAGGTCTCCCTATACTTCCTGATTAAGATGACTTGATGCTTCACTTTGTAATGACCGCTTTGTCCATATTTTCTCCGCCACCAGCTACGTGACAAACGCACCTACTCTGGCTGGATTGGATTGAGGGAATACTTCGCCGGGGGAGTTTATTCGTAAGTGGAATGGCAATTAAGGTGCAATGTGCCTCGGAGACAGATATTCAGACTATCGCATTTTTATGATACTTTTTGTGGTCTACCAAGTATAGGTGCTTGTTTTGAAGCCCATTGAAAAAGAAAGTTTCACACGCTAATTTTTGTAAATATCGGGAATTTAATAGAGTAAACTATAGGGATAGCGGCCATTTTGAATTTCAAGTCTCGGTAAATATAAAGGTAATGAGTTGCCATGGTACCAAAAGTTGAACTGTGACAGCCGAATTTTATTCTTTATTTTGAAAGAGAATGGTTGCGAAGTTTTAACAAGACTTTCAGTCTTTCAATTTCGATTTCGAAGCGCATGCAACTTTAACTGTGCCTGATACGTTCCCCGAACGTAACGCCATTCGGGAAGTCAGTGTCATCTCATCGAAATACATTCATATCTTTATTATTAATATAAAACATAATCTTAGCTGAACAAAGTAGATTTTCCCTAAGGAAAAGTCCATGAGGCTAAAACAGAAAGTGAGTTTCATTAAACTTTTGCTTCTAGAAATATCGTGAGGAGGCAAATGGCTCTTTGTCTCTTTTTGGGTTCTGACCTAACGGAACATTGTAAAATGTTACAAAATTCTGTGTGTTTCATAAGAATTTATGGACCGTGGAATTCACCTACATTCTTTGCCGAACCAAACCAATTAGGGCTAATTGATTTGAAATAGCCCATGTGTCCGTTCAGGTTAGATCTTGCTATAGGAAAACATCATTATTATCCCTCATAATAACCTTTGAATGACGATAACGTCACTACCATCGATTTTTATATATTACGTAGATGGTCTGATAATACACCGTTGGATTATGTTTATTGGGACGAACAGCAGCCAGACGATTTTTACGGATCCGAACAGTGTGTCGAGGTTAGGGGAACAGGTAATTAGCTCGCAACTTGATTCCTTCAGGAGCACGCAGTGCTACGCAAGTGAGCAACCCACAGATCGGTACACGTGAAATGTGAATGTTGCTCAGGACGAGATTTTGATATTTGGGGAAATGGCAAATATGTGAAGTGACTCAATAAACTGAATCCTCATGTTCAAGTTTTCCTCGTGTAAGAATTTTATTACCCCTTTTTCAGCCTGAGGCCATATTGCTGAAACTATCATGCTAAGAAGTGGTTTACCTACTCATAGCTTATAAATCGTATGAACTACCCAATGATTACAAAATCTTTTTTCGACAAGGTACAATGTACAGAATAACAGAGAAATGGAATCACTGCGTAGAAGGGTTGATTCGCCCCCATACCCACTGTCGTCCTAAACGTTAAGACAATGCATATAAAACGCCTGTTAACCTATTCATTGGCTAAGTGACCATTTCCCCCCTTCTTTACCACACCATACCTCTCAAAGACGGTGAATGGAACGACATCAACTGTGGTGATAGATACCCGTTTGTCTGTAAGAAGCTGACGACCGACACCCAGCCGAAGACGGCCGAGCCAACCATGTTGCCGACAGGAAACTGCCCACCCGGATTCATGGAGCACAGCAACAGGTGTTACTCCTTCAATGGCGGCAGTGACGTCACATCACTCAGCTGGAATGACGCTAGTGCCGAGTGCCAGAGTCGTGGTGGAGATCTGGCAAGCATACACAGCCAAGAG
The DNA here is from genome assembly GCF_041260155.1 of Ptychodera flava. NCBI lineage: Eukaryota > Metazoa > Hemichordata > Enteropneusta > Ptychoderidae > Ptychodera > Ptychodera flava. The sequence goes on along the minus strand of NC_091945.1, from coordinate 13,313,666 downwards.
ATTCAGTGTATGTGGGGAATTTCTTGCCCCTTTCTCTTGAACCGTCCAATGCGCTTGCATTGATGTATATGAATATATATGGCCATGAAATTCAGTGTATGTCAGAACAATATTGTTCTGCCCTTGAGCCATCTAATGAGCTTACATAAATCATATCGCAATAATAATATCTGTTACTTAAGGTTCATTCATCCTATAATCTTAAGACAGTTTCACAAGGCCATATCAACAGTTTCATATTCTCTATAATTTTCATATCGGTTATGGCATATACAGACTCTCACGATGTGGTTACTCTAATCAGTGGTTCGTTAAAACTCTCCTTTTTAACCTTCTTCCCATAGCCTTTATGACGAGCCAACTGCGTGATATTGATTATACCATGTGGATTGGGCTGAGTGATCAAATCACACCGGGTAAATTCCGTTGGCAGGATGGTTCCGTTGTGGACTACACCAACTGGGCCTCTGGCGAACCAAATGGAAAATTGCAGGTGGGTGGTCAGATTTTCCGTCATTAAAACTCATTATTATTCACTAAAATGACACTTATGAAACCGGGATATAGGAAAACACGGATTAGCCTCTGGTTGGCAAATTTTCCTTCTTGAGAAAATTACAACTCATGTCACACCAATTAGCACCCATAACAATCGGTATGAATTCCACGGAGACTCTCCGAAGTTTTAGATTATATTTTTCTCACCATAGTAAAATAGAGCAATATTAGCATTATCTGCGCCATTTTGATACTTTACCATGAAACGTCCTAATTCGACGTGGAAAGTAATCTTATGTTTGCACCTCTTAAAGTGACAAAGTCGGCCATTTTTCAGGAATTTTGTTTGATACGAGATACTACTTATATTGTTTGACATGTTGAAAGATAATGAATGGGTGACCATGCATATATTCGACCCCGGTTTTTTAGACAGATTAAATGAAACCATCGCAAAAATAAATTAATGGTCATGACCATGATTTCATTTTTGCGATGGTTTCATTCATCGTGTTTAGCACCGGCGGCGAATATATTTACGGTCACCCATTCATTCAGTATCTTTCGACACGTCAAACAATATAAGTAGTATCTCGTACTATATCAAACAAAAATTCCTGAAAAATGGCCGACTTTGCCCCCTTAACAGCTTTAGTGGTATTTTCACAAACTCAAATTAATGACTGTGCGGTAATCTATTGTATGTCTCTATATACGAATTCAGATATAACATGCTTTCCCTCGATTTTACTTTTGTCGGCCAAAAAGCTGCCATTCCGTGACATAAAGGTGGCATATTAGACGATTTGGCAAGGCAGTGCTAGGAAACCGAACGATGGATTCTCATGATCCGATTCCTTGAACTGACGCTCGTCTTTATTCTGGACCTTTTCCTGACTGGATTTCATGCACAGGGGAGGCGTTACAAGTTAACAACATCACGTGAACTTAAAACACAATGCGACACTTTGTCTTACCGGTGCCTGCGCGACTTTCTTGTTATAAACATTGCCTCTTCTCAGAAACTAAATGTCGAACAAATGCTAAGCGAATTCAGCTGCATTTGATGCATGTTCATTAGTTCACAAGTTTTGTAGCTTTCCGATCACAGCAAAACTTTGCTAAATAAACTTTACGTGCGTCCCTATGTTTACATGAAGCTGCTCCGGCCACGGTCACCAGTTTCGGTACAGCGACTATTACAAAATTTTGGATATGCGCACAGCCACAGACGGGACGACCCTTCTTTCAAATGTTGAACAAATATGTATTCAAGAAATAAACCAGCCAATCCCAACCTTGCGCTAATACCATGCAACTAGTTTAAAGGAAATGTATAACGAGACGGATTTCCAAGGTAACCTTGGTATGATCAATGTGATAGATTTTAATGTATACTGTCACCTGTTCCAATTTTGCAATAGTTACCATGGAAAGAGAAAATCTAACCAATCACAGATTTTAAGCGGATGGCCGCTTTTTAAAACCAGCGCCCTCACATTGGCATTTCGAATACCATGGAACACCCCTTTGACCATATATGGGAATATTTAGATTACAGGTGACTACATACCTTTAATTGGTTTTCCCCGATGACCAGGATTCTTCTTGCTAATGTTTGCTGTTTGCAGGAAAATTGTGCCGAGATGCATTTTGGGAGTATTCACGGTCAATGGAACGACGCCGACTGTGAAGGAACACGCGGTTACGTGTGCCAGGCTTACAAAGGTCAGAGGTCTTTCTTTTTATTCCACGTATAATAGATAAATACCAACAGTTGTCAACAATAACATACATATAGGCTATGTCGACAAGCTGTACACTGAAAATTTAAAACCAATTTTAGGAGTAGCACAAATAAATATAAATTGTATTTTACGCACAGAACAAAATTATGAGGGAAAATAAATCGACAGTTACAGCTAACAGTGATCATTTAATCGCGCTGATAAATTTACTGGAATCTGATCAGTGTACAGTTCCATCTATTATACTGTGATGTGCAACCTCCAAACACTGCATACTTTAATTGGCAAATACAAAGGGACTTGCCTAAGTGGATCACCTAAACGCCCCAAAATATGTTTAATAACTTAAAACACCACAGACTGAAGGGTATTGCCATTTACATGTAATCCATATGACAGCTTGACATTGCTCACATTTGTACACAGAGTAAGGTGTTTTCTAAAGACTGACGCTTCTTATTTCAACACACTGAAGACAGAGCAAAGAGAAAGTGTACTCGACTGTTTAGGTATAATCATCTTCCCTCAAAATTTCACAATATGGAGTTTTATTGTTCTTTTCGCAGATCCTTCTTACCCGGCTCCAACACAGTCAATGAATCCATGCAAGGCTGGCTATCAGAGTTACTGGAACGGCTGCTACAAGATGCTAAGCGGGTCCTACACATGGCAAGCTGCGAGGGAGCTGTGTACCATGGACGATGCTGATCTCGTCAGTATCGAGGACCTCTACGAACAATCATACATTGAAACTTACATGTTGAAGATGAAAGCGCCTATTTGGATTGGTCTCAATGATGTCGAGGTAAGCTCATGTGTCATATGTCTGTACTACTCATTCCTAACAGTAGCCGTTGAGCCATGCCAGTCGTGGAGGGGCTTCGCGATTGAATATTGAGTCACGCCAGTCAGATTTTAACCAGTTGGCTAGCTCGCTTTGGATATGGAGATCTATCCGAACCTGAGCTTCATTCGTTTGGCGGAACAGAAATTTGCCGCGAACGACCTTACTTGAGACGGTCTGATCTATAACCGATGATCATAATGGAAGGTTCATTTTGTCCGTTTTTTACTGTGCTGATTGCAACATGAAAAAAAATTCATTGTTTGACCACAGAGGAACATAGACAGAGTCGCAACGGGTATTGTTTAAGGCGTGAAGCGGTTACGTAACCCATCCATGTTCGCCTCGCCTCAGGTTGCTTTCGCCTCTCTTTTCCGAAGAGTGCCGACCATGCATTCTTCGGTAATTTTCGAATTTTCGCCAATTGTTAAGCGAAAGTATGTTCGGCAAAGTTTGTGTTGTTGTTGTCGTGTGGTGCTGAGCGGAATTGACGTGCTGGCGAAAACGGGAGTGTTTTGAGCTTCAGGAAAGTGAGTTTTACCGTTTTAAAAATTCCTCCCATATTTTTATGAATATATAATGAGTGTGTTTGAACCAAATTTGAAAGTCTTTTATCGATACTGTCTGGTTTTACTCAATGGTTTACGGTCAGTCATACCGCCTTTTACACGTGCGTCAAGGAAGGACATGTTTATGAAACTGCTGGCGTGTTATGTTTTGATTGGCGTGAAGCAGTGTTTCTGGCCTGAGAGCTCAAAAAGTAACTATGGTTGCTACGCGACTGGCAGTACGATGCCATCTCGTCGTATTTTTCTCATAATCTCGTGTAATTATCAACCACAAACAAAGCCTCCAAAAAGTTTAACACCTTTGAAGCTCATTTTCAATATGAAAAGCCAAGAGTCTACCTAAACGACCATGGAACAAAAGGCATGTAAGCGTTGCCACTCTGTCTATGTTTCTCTGTGGTTTGACATTCAGACGAAATTTTGACGAACTCTCCGAAAATTTTTGTAGACTTTTGATCACGTCACGCGAGTCAAATAAATTTATATAACTGTATTTCTGCCTTACAGCAAGGTGGCACGTATAGATGGTCAGACTCGTCCCCAGTCCTGTACACAAAATGGTCTGATGGTGAACCCAGCAAAGACTCTGGCGAGGGCTGTGTGAGGATGGGTATAGATGGTGGATGGGACGATAGCAGATGCTCTCTGCAGACAGGTGCTGTCTGCAAGTATTACATTGGTAAGTGATTTGGGGGCCACGATTTCGTTCCTTGGTCATATCTGATTGCCACTTGCTACCCAGAGGGACACAAGAAAGCAAAATGTGTGTGACTGTGACTGTGATTTTCAACAGACAGATTATACGTGATAAAAAGTGCGCATCAGTGTTCTTCTTGCGTTGCAGGATATCGTTTATACAATAACAAAGTAGCGAAATCGGCCTTCACAAAAAAGAGCGAGTAATACTTACAAAGACGTGTTGTCAAAGCAACCAGGGTCATCTGATCAACAGCCAATCTAATACACATTGTTATCTACGCGACGGAAGATATTCTAAGATTATCCAAAGACAAACAAAAATAGCTACAAAACACTCCCGCGATGTTTCAAGATAATAAAAAAGAATTAATCACGTTTGCCCAACAGAAACATTTATAACAAAAGATTTGAAAAGTGCATTGCCATCTGAATGATTAGCTAGAAAGAGATAATAAAATTCAAATATATGAACGTAATTTGCTATTAGATTTTCATGTTCCACTTGAATAGCGCCCCCTTTCCACTCAGCTAGAACTCAACTATGAAAAAGTGCCTTTGAAAATGCAATATTTTAAGTATATACTAGTATTTAGTAAAGGAGAAATAAGAATCTGATCAAAAAGTGATCAAATATCGTTTTTCTTAGTCAGGCAAGTCTCGAATTACACGGGCAGTGATTGTATCGCTGGGGAAATGTATTTGAGCATTTGTGCTGGTAAACACCTTATGCCGCCAACATATTAACGGTTCGTTTCTTTCACAGGCAACAAGCCAACAACACCGGCGCCAGTCGACGGCAGTTGTTACTTTGGCAACGGCAGTAACTGGTCCGAGTATCACAAATACTGTTACAACTTCGACGGTCTGAAGCAGAGGGCCGGAAGCTGGTCGGCCGCCGCCTACGAGTGCGACAAGATGGGCGGATACCTGGTAACCATTGACGACGAGGACGAAAACAGCTACATATACAAGAAGATATCTGACAGTTATATGAATATCTGGCTCGGCCTGACTCGCAATGAATTAGGTATGGAACAATACTTTAGAATCAAGTACAACAGCCACAGTTACAAAGAAAATGTGAAATTACGATAGAATCAAAAATGGTAGTTTCTTATCAAAATAGTCATTGGAGAGGATGCGTTTACTGATAACAGTATTATAGCTTTCCAACAAAGATATAACAAAATTGTAAATGAAAATGCAACTGCCAGTATTGGCATTAGGTCACAATATGGTTGCACCACACATTTGAACATCACCAATATTATGAAAATCTTTCGAAATGACTTCATCTTCTAACAGTAACTTTTAAAATTTACTCCTTTAAACATAATTCAGAATTTTTCCTTTCGGATTCGAAATCGCCACTGTGGTGCCCATTTTATATACCAGTCGGTTCCATCTTGTTCTCTAAAATCAAGTGGTTCAACACTCGAGCTAAAATTTGGACATGTATTTGCAAGTGACCACGAGCCCTCCATCGAGCTTGATATCATTAAATCACACACATTTTGAATTGACAGTGCACTGTACTTCATCGTACATATTCAGTTGCTGAAATGGCTTCTGTAAAGTTAACATTGGTGCAAACGCAATAATGCTTATTAGTATTTCTTTAATTAGTATTTTCCTTCAGCGATCTTAAAATTTCGAAATTCATCTCCCCAAAGAATAATCACTTTCGAAAATTATGCAGTAATTTGTAGTAAGTTACGAACACGTAACTTCAAGTCTAATTACACCTTGCCATTGACTTTGAAATCTTTCGTCAGGGCCTTCTTTCTGTCTGTTGAACCTCATTGTCTATGCCTGTGGGTTGATTCTTCACAGGTGGGTTCGAATGGGTTGACAACACGCCCCTTGATTACACCAATTGGGCACCTGGCGAGCCCAACAACGCCGACGACATTGAAGGCTGCGGTGAGATGTACTACAGGTCTAACGAATGGAATGATGTGGACTGCTTCAGCTCTGCTGGTTTCATCTGCAAGAGACAGAAAGGTCAGAAATAAAGTCATGCATTTATTTTCAAATTTTTATCTTAAAATCTCAAAGTACCCGTACTGAAATCATGGACATTCCTTTCAAATTGAATGTAACCGCGATTTTCGTTTATATGGTCAAAGTGGTCCCCTTTTTGACCGAAGACTGCTCGATACACAGGTGACCAGAAGACAAAAAGAATATCAATTTAATGCAATACGCGCCTCGAAATCCAGAATAACATCAGGGTTCACAAAGCAAATATTAACACAAGAGAAACACAGATGTTTGAAATTCAAAATGACCGCTATCCCTGTGTAAACACAGTGTCAGTGGGGAAAAAAGGTTTTCACTAAATCAAGACGGTAATAACGTCACTTACTCCAACGATTTCAAAATGGGCCAACACAAGCAATAGATCGTAAAAGTATTAAACTTTTTTAGAGTCCGAATATCTGTCCCCATGACGCATTCTACCTTCAGATTCTTGGTGTGCAAGGGCGTGACTCTCATTCCCTACGCCGTTACAGTTGCCGCCATTTTTGCCTCAACAATATTGTTCAATTTATCTCTTTTATTTTACATTCCGCCCACAGGTTCATCGTACACGACGTTGCCGATGGAAGGACAGCCTGGTGAACAGAGCGGTAAGTACATGATGTGTGACCTTCATGTCAGACATGATTAATATCAGAATACGGCTGTAACGATGCACAAAACAGTCCCTGACCAACAGAGTTTCTG